>NW_007260288.1:165579-185880 GCF_000164805.1 Carlito syrichta | reverse complement strand
AACCTGCTGGGCTCAGGCGATCCTTTCGCCTCAGCCTTCCAAGTAGCCAGAACTACAGGCATGCACTACCACGCCCGGCTAACTTTTTACTTATTGTAGAGACAAGGTCTCGCCAAGTTGCCCAAGTGGGTCTCGAACCCATGGGCTCAGCAATCCACTTGTCTCGGCCTCCCAAAGTGCTAGGATTACAGGCTTGAGCTACTGCTGCCAGCCATAAGCATTCTTGAATACCTAATCCAAAATAAGGGTAATTAATACCTGTGCAAGCAAGACATACAGAAATGCAAGAGACCATGCAGAACTATCCACCAAAAACAACAGCTTCCATTTATACACAGTGCTCAATTCTGAATCCAAATTCGTGCCATTTAAATTTATTTGATATTTGACAGTTTAAACAATATTAGGCATTAAATCCTGATCAACTTTTTCCAATGTTATGAACCCCTTTCACTCCATCTGTTCAGATATGAACACCTTCAAAAGAGCTCTCTGCTTTTTTTTAGCCTCCCAGTCAAACATCTCCCAAGGTAGATATTTGGACACTCTCGCCATGCCCACAAAAAATGCAGAAAGAAATTCAACTTCAGAGATAACAAAGTAAGAAGTAAAGGGGATGGCAAACAGACTGCAAAACAAATGCCTCTCTCTAATGACAAATTCATTCTAGAAAGTCCATTGGAAGGACATGGATAATTAGCTCTCTAGCCTTGTTCAGAAGGGATAGTCTTTAAACTTGTGTACATAAATTTTCTCCTAAACCAGAGAAATGGATATACAGTCCCACATTCACCTTGAAATCTATTTAAATGTCTGGACGCACAGTCAGGGAATTGTCAATAGCAAGTTCGTCCAGGAGGAACAACTCTGTGGGAGGAAGAATGGGCACTGTCATCTGTTGCTTTCTGTTCTGTTTGGCTTTCATGATGCTGATAATGAAAATGTCTCACTCTGTATTTGCTCCATTGTCTCTTGGTGTAAGCTGCCTGGTCAAGCCTTCTTCGGACTGAAGCTGTCCTCTCTCTGTATCATGACTGGGAAGCCCAAGAGGTCTTCAGACCCATGGGGTCTCCATAGCCCTACAAGGAGCACACAGACCTGCTGCCCAGCAGGTCTAAGTGGAGTGCCCCCCTCAGCACATCCACGAAGACATGCCTGCCACCCGGCACCAGAGAGAAATACTCCAGATGAGCTCAGAGTCTCTGCTTAAACTGTCTTGAAAAAGCAGAGAGCCTGCCAATACCAGGGTATGGAAGAAGTCAATGCTGGACAGAAGTCTTCATGTTAGAGTTAGAAATTCTATGACTTTCAAATGTTCTCTTAAAGGAAAGCCAGCTGGTACTCTGACAGTCCCTGGGGGTTGACAGGAAACACTCTGGAAAGTCTGGGCTTGTCACCTTTAGCATCTTCTGTAATTAATGGCACCCACAGCAGAAATAACTGGTATTGGGAATCAGTACCAGCTGGGTTTGCAAGCTGGAATCACCATTAACTGGCTGTGTGACCAAGGGAATGTTACTTAACCTCTTTGAGGTTCAATGACTCAACAGGAAAATGAGGGTCAGAATACCTACTTCCGTTAAAGTCTTGTAGAGTAAGAGCCTGGTGCAGAGTGGGTATCACCATGGTAAAGGCAGTGATCATGGCATGCTTGTTCTTCACAGTATCGGTCACACCATGGATCATCAGCTCATGCTCACTGATGGTGACTTGCGCCCCAAATCAAAATTCAAAGCCCCCTGAGAAGGGGCTGTAGAGCTACCTGTTGGGAGTGCAGATCCTGGAGTCTCGCTGCCCGGGTTCAAATCCCAGTCCCACCATTTTCTAGTTGTTAATTCCAGACAAGTTCAAAACTTCTCTCGCTTTATTTTTCCCTTCTGTTAACTAGAGAGGATAACCTGCCTCACCCAGTAAAATGTTTGATAGTCAGTCGGGCTTGGTGGCTCAGCCTGTAATCCCACGCTTTGGGAGGCTGAGATGAGTGGATTACCTGAGCCCACGGGTTCGAGACCCGCCTGGGCAACTTGGCGAGACCTCATCTCTACAATACATCAAAAAATTAGCCGGGCGTGGTGGCATACGCCTGTAGTTCGAGTTACTTGGAAGGCTGAGGCGGAAGGATCGCCGAAGCCCAGCAAGTCGAGGCCAGGATGCATTGGCCGGGAGCATATCATTGCACTCCAGTCTGGGTGACAGAACGAGACTCCAACTCAAAAAAAAAAAAAGTTAGATTTTCAGTTCTTTAGAAAGCTTTAAATAATGATACAAATAACACTATTAATTTATGTAATTAAAAGGAGGGCAAGTCTGAGTCAAAAAAAGAATCACTCCTGAAAGGAGGTACCTATAGAAACCTAGAATAAACTTAGTTTAGCGTAGTCTGTGTATTTTTGCTTAGACTTTACCCCTGACATGCTTTGAATCGAAGCCAAACAGCAGCCTACCCCACACCCTCCTCAAATCTCTATCAGATGTAAGACAAGGACATAGTCATAGAAATGATTAATAGACCACATTTTGACCATTTGGATTGCAAATGTCTGACAAGATTTCTTACAGGAAAACCCCCTCCCCTTGTCTCCTCCCATCTAGCCCACCACCTGACAGCGTGAGATGCTTGCTCTGGCAACCTCAAGATCTAAGACTCATGTGACTACAATCAACATCAAAGACTCGCAGCCCTGGACACTCCTCCCAGTCAAAATTCCTCCACCCCTAAAGGTCCTTAAATATACCCAGTTCCTGGCCCTTCGGCACCACAATTGCCCAAATGTCAGCCCCCTTTTCAATCTGTGAAAGGTGAATAATACACTTTACTTCTTTCTACTTTCTTACTTGGTTGCAATCTTGCATTATCCCCGCAGCATCAGTCTACCCTGCCTCAATTGACCCTTTCAGCTTCCCAAACCTGAAATGTGAAACTAACTCATCAGGAAATGCATATGCCCTTCTTAGAAACAGGAGGTTCCCAGTGATCAAGTGTTTAGAGGAACTTAATGAGAACAAGCTGCTGCCAGAACGGAAGGGCTGAACTCCAAAGTTTCCAGTGTCCTTTTTTTTTTTTTGTGGAAAAATAAACTAGTGGTCATTACAACAAACTTTTAATACTCTCGCCTTTGATCCTTATATTTATTTCTTTTTTCTTTTTTTTTTTTCGAGTTGGGGTCTCACTCTGTTGCCCAGACTAGAATGCAATGGCATGCTCACGTTGATCATGGCTCACTGCAGCCTTGACATCCTGGGCTCAGGTAATCCTTCCACCTTGGTTTCCTGAGTAGCTAGGACTACAAATGTGCACCATCATACCCAGTTAATTTTTTTTTTTTTGGAGGGGGGAGCGGTGAGGTTTTGCTATGTTGCCCAGACTAGTCTCGAACTCCTGGGCTCAAGCAATTCTTCCACCTCAACCTCCCAAAGTGCTGGTTAAATAACAGGTGTGGGCCATGCCAAGCATATTTATTTAGCAAGTATTTATCAGTCAAATATGTGATATGCTTTTCAGAATACAACAGTAGATAGACAGCTTCAACAATCTGGCCTGGTCATGGGAAGAAGACTCTTGGAAGAAAGCCCTAAATTTAAATATAAACTTTTATCAGTAATAATACAATAGGGCCAGGCATGGTGGCTCAAGCCTGTAATCTCAGCACTTTGGGAGGCCAAGATGAGAGGATTGCTTGAGCCCACGGATTCGAGAACAGCCTGGACAACTTGGCGAGACCTCATCTCTACAATAAATCGAAAAATTAGCTGGGCGTGGTAGCATGTGCCTATAGTTCTGGCTACTTGGAAGGCTGAGGTGGAAGGATCACCTGAGCCCAGCAGGTCAACACTGGGATGGCTGTGAGCATGCCTCTGTACTCCAGCCTGGGCGACGGAGTGAGACTCCAACACAAAAATAACAATAATATAATAATAATACAATAGACCTTGGCCATTTGTGGGTAATATAATTATGAGACCCACAGAATGTTGAACTGATGACTGAAAGATACCTACAAAAACCTAGAAAAAACTTAGCTTATTCTTAGTCTTTTTGCCTCAGTGTAACGATTAGCAAGTATTCAGACATTCTACTGCAGGACAAACAGCAGCATATCCCATCCCACCCCAGGCAAATCTCCTTCAGATGCAAGACCTGGACAGCCCAACGATTCACGGCTTAGCATAATAATCTCTAGTAAACTTTTTCTAGTTCCTTGTCAAAGCTGAAGATCAAAGATGGCTGGCCAAAGTCATAAGAGTTTTTCCCCTACGACTCGAAGTTAATTGAGAATAGGCAGTTTCCACATGGGCTTTTTTTTTTGAGTTGGAGTCTCACTCTGTCACCCAGGCTGGAATCTGGAGGGCAGTGGCACGCTCCCAGTCACTGCAGCCTCTACCTGCTGGGTTCAGACGATCCTTCTGCCTCAGCCTTCCAAGTAGCTGGAAATACAGGCACACACCACCATGCCCAGCTAATTTTTTTTTAATTTATTGTAGAGATGAGGTTTTGCCAAGTTGCCCAGGCTGGTTTTGAACCCGTTTGCTCAGGCAATCCTCTCACCTCGGCCTCCCAAAGTGCTGGGATTATCGGTGGGAGACACTGCACCGGGCTCAACATGAGCTTTCAAAAACCTTCACTTAACAGCGGTGCTGAACACCCGCCTTGTAGTGGGCCACGGGTTAGGCCTTCATGCCACAAAGATGCACCGAGCACAGTCGCTGACCTAGGGGAGGCAAGTCCTCCAAGTTCATTGTTTACTTTTTCTTCTGCACAGTTCACCAGTGACGCAGTTGACAGGGCTTCTCGTGCTTCTGATTTATATGCTCTAAGAACCGCTCGCTTCATTAGCTGCTGTTGTGCAAAGTACGTCACCACCTGCGGGAAGAATTCCACAACGTCACATGCTTTGAGATAAGGAGTAGGCTTTACTGGGGAGAGGGAAAATTAAATAGGCTAAAGGTCAGCAAGAAAAGACACGAGTTTGCTTGAAAAGGGGACAAATAAATAGAACCAATATAAGCATATTTCACAGAGAAAATAGAAAAGCCAAAGGTTTTGGAGACTTGGCTTTCCAATAATTTATTAAATCATACAAATTACTGGCTGGGAGTGGCAATTCACACCTGTAATCACAGAGCTTTGGGAAGCCAAGGTGAGAGGATTGCTTGAGGCCAGGAGATCTAGATCAACCTGGGCAACATAGCAAGACACTCCCATCTAACAAAAATTTTTTAAAAACTAGCTGGACATGGTGGTGCATGACTATAGTCAGTTCCTCTAACTTGGGAGGTTGAAGCAGAAGGATCACCTGAGCATAGGAGTTGGAGGTCATGGAGAACTACAATTGTGCCACTGCACTCCAGCCTCAGAGACAGAGCAAGACCCTGTCTCAAAATAAAAAAAACAAAAATCGCTAATTCAGGGTACCCCCCGTCATCCTGACTTCAATAAGCATTCCAGATCAGTAATTTTTTTTTTTTTTTGAGTTGGAGTCTCACTCTGTCACCCAGACTGGAGTGCAGTGGCCGCTCCCAGTCACCGCAGCCTCAACCTACTGGGCTCCAGAGATCCTTCCGCCTCAGCCTTCCGAGTAGCCGGAATTACAGGCGCGTGCTACCACACCCTTATTTTTAATGGAACATATTAACAAAAACAACAAAAAAGCATTAACCCTAAAGCCTGACTCTGCTTCACATGGTGGGAAAATGTGCCTTCTTCTTGGTTTTTGAGTTAAAAATGATCTTGTATGACTTTCACATGTCTGCTTATTCATTCATTTATTCAACGTGTGCACACTCCCAGTCCTGGGCATGTGGTGGAGAATGAGATGGATATAGTCCTTGTTCCCAGGGGGTGTTCGCAATAGATCCATTTTATCAAAGTGTAGGCTGTGAAATCATGGAGTCGGTTGCAAAGGGCATTAAGCAAAGGAAATAGAACAGAACACAAAAGCATGCCTTGGGCAGGAGTGTGGGGAAATAACAAAGGCATATGGTTAACCCCAGGAAGGTGTGGTCAGTAGAAAGTAGCAGTGAATAGACTTATGTCTGGCAAAGAGAATGGACTCAAGGAAAAATTCCAGAATCCAAGGTTGGAACCCAGATAGGTGAGCAGAGGCTGGGCTAATGGGTAGAGGTGATGTGATCATCCACAGAGAATTCTAGGGGTCAAAGTAGAGTGAATTCTTTGTTCTTGGTCCTGTTGATTAAAATCACTGATCTAAGCCGGGCTCGGTGGCTCAGCCTGTAATCCCGCGCCTTGGGAGCCTGAGGTGAGTGAATTGCCTGAGCCTGTGAGTTCGAGACCTGCCTGGGCAACTTGGTGAGACCTCATCTCTACAATAAATCAAAAATTAGCCAGGCGTGGTAGCGCGCGCCTGTAGTTCCAGCTACTTGGAAGGCTGAGGCAGAAGGTTCGCCAGAGACCAGCAGGTCGAGGCTGCGGTGGCTGGGAGTGGCCACTGCACTCCAATCTGAGCAACAGAGTGAGACTCCAACACAAAAAAAAAAATAAAATAAAATAAGGGAATAGACTCAGTACAGTGGCTCATGTTTATAACCCCAGGACTTTGGGAGGCCAAGGTGGGAGGATGACTTAAGCTTAGCCAGGAGTGCAAGACCAGCCTGGACAACATAGTGAGACTTCATCTCTACAAACATTTTTAAAAAATTAGCCAGGCGTGATGGCATATACCTGTGGTCCCAAATACTGGGGAGGCTGAGGCAGAAGGATCGCCCGAGCCCAGGAGCTCATCGTGCCACTGCACTGCTTTAAAAGAGGAGTGTTCCACACAACTTCTCCGAGGGTTCCTGGGGATACAGTTCCTCAGTACAGATTCTTGCTGAGGAACTGTATCCCCAGGAGCCCCGGGAGATCCTTCCTTTCCAGCCTTCCCAGGGTTGCATTGGCCCCAGAGATGTGAAGGGGGCAACAATGCCCTGCACTTTGAAGTCTCGCCACTAGATGGTATCATGTGTTTGTCAAGAACTGGCTCAACTCATCTCTAATAAACACCATCTGATTTTGGGGGGGACAGTATTTTCTTTCACAGTCACCTGTTGTGACTATTTTTTTCAAAGGTAGTTCTGGAATCAGCAACATTGAATCCTGAAGCGGATGTGAAAGAATCCTGTGAGGATTTAAGCCGCAGAATATGCTCCAAGTAGCAGCTCTCCCTAAACCACGATGATCAAATTTTTATGCAATCCACTTTCAATCATCAGTTTCAAATACTAAGAGCAGAAGGTTGTATGCAAACAAAAGAGTGGACAAAATTCAGATCAGCATAGCACCAGTGCTCAGGATGTCTGACATTTCCAGTGTCGACTCTGCCTTTCCACGATAGTATAAAGTTATGGTTTCAACTGGGTCACGATTTGATGTTTGGGTTACTGCTTCTGTTGTGTTTTTCTCCTCTCCCTCCCCACAGCCCATGGACAGGGAATTTCAAGTGCATGTGACAAATCGAGACATAAGTGTCAGCAGCCAACCAGATTTGCCATCTTTCATTGACTTTCGATGCTGAAAATTAGGATGTTCAAGATTAATAATCACACATCTAATGCATCTCAGAAGCATATTAGTCATGTTAAGCATATCACCTTTTAGGGGTACTGTATGAGTTGCAAAACAAATTAATATTTCCAAGTAAAGTTGTCATGGATACCCACCTGCCTGGGTTGTGGTCAGTCCATAAAAGATGTGGTCAGTCCATAAAAGAGGAGTGTCACACATCAAATAAGCAGCCAGCCCAAACTATCTTTTTCCTCTTCAAGTCTTTTGTATGAGCCCAAATACTTATCTTCAAGCTAAAAATAACCAGTGTTAGCTAATACTTGCTGAGTACCTACTGCATACCTAGTGCTGTGGGGCGTCCTATGCATGCACGTTCCATCCTGCAGGAAAACTTAGAAGAAGATTGTTAGGGTCACACTCCCAGAGGGGCCTCCAGAATGTTAAGTCAGGCTTGCTGGGGGGTGTGTGTCCAGTGTGCAATCCAGTGCTGCATGACAGATACAAAGAATTACACAGCAGTTAGATTAGAAAATAAAGTTTATTTAGAAAGTAAATTAGAAAATTAGCCAGGCATGGTGGTATGCACCTATAGTTCCAGCTACTTGGAAGGCTGAGGTGGAAGGATCGCCTGAGCCCAGCAGGTCGAGGCTGCGGTGACCATGAGCATGCCACTGCACTCCAGCCTGGGTGACGGAGTGAGACTCCAACTCAAAAAAAAAAAAAAGAAAGTAAACCAGAGAGTGAAAAAGAGGAGATTCACCTCCCCAAGATAGGGGTGGAGGCCAAAGCTGGGAAACATGGTCCAGTCATAGTTCAAAGAACACATGACCACACCGTAGCTTAGTAAGGCAGTGGCCTCAATGGCCTGCAAACAGCCTGGCAGTGGCCTAGACATTGAAAATGTCTAGTAATGGCGGCAGCAATGACTTAGCAAGGGCAACTGGCTGCTTGAGGTAGAATGCTTTTAACCATTTCCCTTGAATGGGGGCAGGTCATTAAAGTGATTGGGTGGTGGTCTGCTCCACATCATCACTAAGGGGCAGGTAAGTGCTGGTACTGATGTCAGGTGATGGACAGCAGACAGGTGGGTGGATTAGTCACACGATTGCTGCCATGGTGGTGGAGGGGTCCTGTCTGTGTCATGTAGGTCACAAAGGGTTGATTAGGTTAACTTGGGAATTTGGGCCCAGAGGAGTTTTTCCTGCAAGGAGTTTTTCCTGTCAGACATTTTCAATTCACAAGTTCCTTGACTAAAAGGTGGTTTTATTATCATTTCTATGGCTTTGGTCAGCCAAGGGATGATCTTTGACCTTCTGTCTTCAACAGGGAACCTGAAAGTTTTCTAGAGATGACTAAGCTAAACCATGAATGGAAAGGTTGGGCCGGGCTGGATATGGTGGCTCAGCCTGGAATCCCAGCACTTTGAGAGGACAAGGTGAGAGGATTGCCTGAGCCTCGGGTTTGAGATCATCCTGGGCAACTTGGTGAGACCTCATCTCTACAATAAATCACAAAACTTTGCCGGGCATGGTGGCGTGCACCTGTAGTTCCAGCTACTTGGAAGGCTGAGGTGAAAGGACTGCCTAAGCCCAGCAGGTTGAGGATGCAGTGGCCATGAGCATGCCACTGCACTCTAGCCTGGGTGATAAGAGTGAGGAAAGAAAGAAAGTGGGGTGGGGGGAAGGAAGGAAGGAAGGAAGGAAGGAAGGAAGGAAGGAAGGAAGGAAGGAAGGAAGGAAAATTGGGCTGCTGGACTGTCCTGGTCTTGCATCAGATGGAGATTTGCTAAGGAGGTGAGGTAGGCTGCCGCTTGGCCTGTAGTAAAATGTAATTTTAAAATATCTGAATGCCTACTAAGACCTGCCTATTGGAAATGTATCTATGTCTAATCTGCGCTAGATTCAAAGCATGTCAAGGGTAAAGTCTAAGCAAAAATGGTTACACTGAGGCAAAAAGACTTCGCTAAATGAAGCTTATTCTAGGTTTCCATAGGTATCTCCTTTCAAAGATATTGTCATCATCACACCCATTTTGTGGTCATTAAAGAGAAGCTTGTTCACATAACTTGCACAAGATTACACACTAGGAAGCAGATCTGGATTCAAATCCAGATCTAATTAACCATGACGTCATGCCAGTCCCCAAGATGGGAAAACTTTCAAGAAAATGTAAAACTCTTACAGGGAGTAAAACTCTTACAGGGAGTTTCCTGCAAGACGAGGAGGCTCACAGGGGCTTGTGGACAAGGCATATCCTAGAGCCTTCCATAGCCCGTTATTTGGCTAATGTGTAAAAGAAGGTATGGTGGTCCCTCAGACAGTCGGCTTCAGAATCAGAAATGCAATATCCACTACTGGGCAAAGAGCCCTTACACACATGTAGCCAGCATGATGTCGGTGTGAGAAACCAGGCTTGAGTTATGCCGAGCCTTGTTAGCTCAGAACTTTAGAATACCTGTGCCCTCCTCATGACATGACTGTGAGGTAGAAAGAGCACATCATCCCCTCAGAACACATGAATTGGCAGCTCCAGGCAGGGGCGGCTTCCTGGGTGTCCCACACGCTGAGAAATCCCAGCACTTGGGGTGTTCCATCTTCCCCTGCACTTGGAGTTTCATTAATTATTCATTAAAATTCTTACTAATTTGATCTTTGAATCTGTGTTTTGTAAATAAAGTCCGATGCGACAATTAAACATGTGCTGGGGTTGGAGACTCGGCTGGTCCTCCACTGGCTGCCTCCTTGCCCAGGCTCCTGGCCCAAGGCCCCTGCGGCTACTGCCCAGCAACCATGCTGCCTCCAGCACCAGGGGACCCCTTGTAGGGTCATGGAAAATATCTTTCTCTTCTTTCCCTTTCTTCTTACAAAAGAATCCACAGTCAGGTTTCTTTAAGCAATAGTCACCCCTGGGGCGTTGAAAAACCCACTTCCATTCAGACAAATGTATTTGTGCACAAGGACAATGAGTGTTCCCAGGGCAGGGATCTCTGTCTGTTTGGTCACTGTCTGTTTGGTCACTGTTGGTCCTAAATGCCTATATCAGCACCTAGCGCATACAAACACTTGCTGGATAAATGAATGAATTACTTTTCAGAAATCCACATGTCTGAAGGTATTCCCAGAAGGCAGGGCCTGTCTCTTTCCTCTCAGAACCAAGTACAAAGCTGAGCACTTGAGAGGAACTGGGTTGGTTCTTACTAGCGGATCCGTTGGTTACCTGACTGAATAAACAAAAGTCAAGGGGCCGTCTTTTCACCCAGTGAAGTCTCACTCGCTGTATTTTCACACAGGTTTCTGCACATCCAATAGCTGTCAAGGGCTCCAAGTGCTACCACGAGCCTTACTCAAATACTCCGTGCTGAACAACCACAAAATAAGTGGCTGGGGTCAAGCCTCAGCTGGAAGGACGTGAAGAGCAGGCTTTTCCTGCGGCCTCTCTCTGGCCAAGTTCCCTATCGGCCTTGGGCAGAGGGCTCTGATCACCTACGGCCACCGAGCCACGAAGGCTTGGGAGGGAGGAAGGAAGTCGTCGTGGTGAGCAGTGGCAGGCAGTCACGCAGTGTTACAGATTTCACGGAACACGGGCGCAGCTCTCGTCAGGGCTGACCACAGAGCGACAGCAATGTGCCATCTATGCCCGGGTTACCTGAAAGACCGTGCCCAAGAGTCAGTGACGTACAGAGAAAAAGGCAAGCCACATGGCCAAGTCCTCATTAAGTATTTCATTTTCACTAGGATACAGTCAGTTACAGACAAGTGTCACAAATAAAGCCTCAACTGTTCCACACCCAACTTTACCCAGAAAGATATGTCTCCACCTCTAGGGGAATGATGTTGCTTCATCTGGGAAAGAAATGTTAAGAGTTCTGTTAGTGTCACGTAGGTATCTAAAAATGTACTTGCTGTTAAATGAGGACACTGTCCACCAACTGCTCTCCGTATTCGCAAAGGGCAAAAGAGAAGGAAATGGGTTAACATGTGGTGAAGAGGCACTGAGTGGATGAAATGGGCCCTCCCCTTTTTTTCTGAGTTGGAGTCTTACTCTGTCACCTAGGCTGGAGTGCAACGGCACGCTTGAGGCCACCGCAGCCTCAACCTGCTGGGCTCAGGTGATCCTTCCACCTCAGCCTTCCAAATAGCTGGAACTACAGGCATGTACTACAGGCATGTACCACCATGCCTAGCTAATTTTTTGATTTATTGGAGAGATGAGGTCTCTCCAAGTTGCCCAGGCTGGCCTCAGACCTGTGGGCTCAGGCAATCCTCTCATCTCGGCCTCCCAAAGTGCTGGAATTATAAGCACGAGCCACCACGCCTGGTCAGAAATGGGCCCTTTTTAATGCAAGGATAATTAAAATTTGAAACAGGATCCCAAAAACAATGATAAAACCTCCCTCACCAGAGAAGTAAGACAAGGACCTATATATTCATCCAGCAGGCATTGTAACAGGCTCTTACGCAGGCTTAGCCCTAAGCTAGATGCCAGGGCAGGCTTAAAAGAAATGCAAAATTATGGCCAACAGAAGAGATGGGATTCATGTCTGACACACCAAAATGCTGCAATCACACATTCATCCAGCATGTGCACAGGGCCTCCCACACAAAAGACACCCTGCAAGGCTCTAGAGCACAGTAGGGAACTGAATAAGAGTTCTGCTCTAGGAATATGGTTGACTAGAAATCCTGAAGCTCTGTTAGAGATGCTAAAGCATTTTAGACAAAATATATAATTCGATGTTTTGAAATGAATGGATAAGCTTTTAAGAAACCAAGGAAACTCCCACAAGAACAAATCAGAAGTACAAGTTCAGAAAGGGAGAGCAGCGATGAGGCCATGGCTGCTCCAAAAATATCCACCCATCTGGATGGCCCAGCCTCTGCTCGAACGAAAAGCCTTGCGTAGGGACACAGGAGATCAGCCTTGAGCACTGTTTGTAAGGGAGTCAAATCAGTGAACACCCCCACAACCCCCCCCAACACATACACACAGCCCAGACCCAAGAAGGGGTGAGTGGGAAAAAAAATCTACCTCACCAATTCTCCCCATGTATTCTTGGCCATTGGCCAGTCCTCATGTCAGCAGGATTTGCACAGCCTGGAAAGCCACAAGAAGATACTAGTTTAAAGTTGATCCATTTGATAAGGTCCTCAGTGCCAGTTAGAAACAAACACAAATACTTTCTGGAAATATGTGCAGCAAACCAGCTAGGCCTTAAATAATCCCCATAGGAGAGTTCCAAATAACATGAACTCACATTCAAAAATTATAAATCACCCAAGGAAACAAGACACCATGAGGGAGGATAGACAGAAAGAAAAAAAAATAGAATCATATTCAGAAGAACTTCAAGTAATGCAATTATCATATACAAATATATTGAGTGTAATTAAAGAGTAAACACCAGATTGGACACAATTAAAGAGCAAATCAGTGGATGGAAGATATTTCTGAATAAATTATCCAAAATATACACTAGAGGGCAAAAATACAGAGAAGGAAAATAATAGAGGCTAAGACACACAGCAGAGAGGACCCAACATACACCGATTCAGGGTTCGGAAAGATGTAACAGGTTTTATGCACCATGAGCCTATGTCGGCCACCGTCTCTGTCCCTGTCTGAGTCCCTGGTCTCTTACCCCTGCCAGATTCCCAAAATTTCACTTTCTAACATGTTGACTCTAGACATGAGGGGGAAGTGCATCATTATGGAGGGACCTCAACTTTCTGTGAAGAACAATTGGGAAATAAACCACTAGAGGACTGAGGGTGCTGGTCTAAGCCTCCAATTCTCCTTGGACAATGGAGCCAGGGTGGTTGTCCTTACGAGCACCTGGGCCAGTCAGATGGACTCTCCATGCCAGACAAGCATTCCTGAGAAGTGGTCACTGCAGAACTCAAATCTCTACTGGGCAAGGATGCTCCATTCTTGAAGGACTGCATGGGTCCAGAAGCAGAGAAAGCATACGCCAGTGTAGTTGGTGGATCTGCCATCTTGCCAGAGAGTCCTTGCTTTTATGTGGTGAAGAAGGGAAGAGAAAAGAGGCTTCTGGGAACAAGCTTAGAGCTGAGCCAGCTGCAATAGAGGCTCTGCGAGCTTCACTTTCCAACCAGGGAATGTCTAAGTCAGCGATGCTTTAGGCACTGCTCACCAAGCCCACAGCTTCATGGTGGAGTCAATCTGCCACAAAAGGCTGGTGGGGTTTTTTTTGGTTGTTGTTTTTAGAGACAGACTCTTACTCTGTCACCCAGGTTGGGGTGGAGTGGCCTGATCATAGCCCACTGCAGCCCCAAACTCCTAGGCCTAAGTGATCTGCCTGCCTCAACCTCTTGAGTACCTGGGACTACAGGTGTCAATCCTGTTAATTCTTTTTTATTATTTTTTGTAGAGACAGAGTCTCACTATGTTGCCCAGGCCGGTCTCAAACCCCTAGCCTCAAGTGACCCTCCTGCCTCAGCCTCCCGAAGCACTAGATTACAGGTGTAAACCATCACACCCAGCCAGCTGGTGATTTTTTTATAAAGGAGTAGCTAAAATACTTTGCCAAGGCTTTAGGAAGCCCAGAGTAACCCTTCCTGGCCATCCTGGATGGAGCTAAAGTTGTAGACAATATCCAGCTGATGAAGATTATGCTGGACAAGCTGCGCATAGTGACTCATACCTATAATCCCAGCACTCTGGGAGGCTGAGGCAAGAGGATTGCCTGAGCCCACGGGTTCGAGACCAGCCTGGGCAACATGGTGAGATCTTGTCTCCACAATAAATCAAAAAATTAGCTGGGTGTGGTGGCACGTGCCTGTGGTTCCAGCTACTTGGAAGTTTGAGGCAGAAGGATCCCCTGAGCCCAGCAAGTTGAGGCTGCAGTAGCCATGAGCATGCCACTGTACTCCAGTCTGGGCAACAGAGTGAGATTCCAACTCAAAAAAAAAAAAAAAAAAAGAATATGCTGGACAAAGTCCATGACCTGATTGTTGGTGGTGGAAAATCCATGGACTGACTGTTGGTGGTAAAGTGGCTTTACTTTCCTTAAGGTGATTGACAGCATGGGATTGACACTTCTTGGTTTGATGAAGAGAGACCCAAGGTCGTCAAAGACCTAATATTCAAAGCTATCCACTGAGGCTGTCACTCAGGCTGAACAGATTGTGTAGACTGGGCCGTGGGGGTACTTGAATGGGAAGCATTTGACAGGGGCATCAAAGTCCTCAGGGACAAGGTGGTGGAGCCACTTCGGGGTCACAACACTGACATGGGTGAAAGACACTGTCACTTGTTGCCAAGGGGAATAGGAGGATAGAGTCAGCCGTGGGAGCACTGGGGATGGTGTGAGTTTAGCGTTGTGGAAGGGAAAGTTCTTCCTGGGGTGGATGCTCTCAGCAATATTACTATTTTACAAATTTTTGTTCCTGTGCACTGCCCCTAAGTCAACTTGGCATTTTCCACATCTCCACTTGGCTTTAGCTAAAATCTCCCTTTGTGTCAAGGTGTGGTGGTTGGCTAAGAGCACAGCCAGGAACCCGTGAACAGTCGCATAGCCTCTCAGGTGTCTCTACTCACCCGGGATTTGCCTCATGTGTCAAGACCCCTTAGAATGTCATAGTGAATAAGCCATCATGAATTCTACAGTGCATATGTTTACATTGTGCGTGTTAAAAGAAAGTGAGTTGTTGGTTTGTTTGTTTTTTTTTTTAAGTAGCTTATTCTGATTTGCTTTGTCACCATTTTACTACTCAGCATGGAAGCAAGATGAAATTCCAGGTGTAGGGCAGGCAGATGAAGCTGGTGATCTATTGAGTAAACAAAAAAAGTATTCACTGAAACTGTAAAAAAGAAAGAGAGAGAGGGAGAGACAGGGAGGGAGGGAGGGAGGGAGAAAGTAACAGCAAAGAATGGAGGGAAGAGGCAATATTGGGCAGGGTAAGTCCAAGGATTTTGAAAATTGATATGTTTGGCCTGGTGCAGTGACTCAAGGCTGTAATCCCAGCATTCTGGGAGGCTAAGGTGAGAGGATTGCCTGAGCCTGCAGGTTTGAGACCAGCCTGGACAATATGGCAAGACTTCATCTCTACAATAAATCAGAAAAATTAGCCAGGTGTGATGGCATATGCTTGTAGTTCCAGCTACTTGGAAGACTGAGGCAGAAGGTTCGCCTGAGCCCAGCAGGTCACTGCTGGGGTGACCATGAGCATGCCACTACACTCCAGCCTGGGCAACAGAGTGAGACTCCAACTCAAAAAAAAAAAAATTATATAATATGTTCAGCAAGTCCAGAGAATCCCAAGAAGAATAACGTTTAAAGGCATCTAGAAAGAAACAACTCAAGAAAAGAGATATTATCTTCAAAGGAATGAAAATAAAATAAATAGCTGGTTTCTCAACAGTGAAGTGGAAGTCAGAAAACTGTAGATTAATATCTTACATATTCACACTGTGAAAAAAAGTGAATATTAACCTGGAGTTACCAGCTCAAACTGTCTTTCAAGAAAAAGAGTAACTTTAAGACATTTTCAAAAAACAGAGAATGATTACCATAATATGCCCTTAAAAACTCTAAAATATGCACTTTCAGAAAAAGAGAAATAATCATATAAAGGTCTGAAATACAAGAAAGATTGGTAAATAAATAAAATATGAGGAAATTTGTGCCAGACATAGTGGCTCCCACCTATAATTCCAGAACTTTAGGAGGCTGCAGCAGGAGAATCACTGGAGAACAGGAATTCGAGACCAGCCTGGGCAACATAACAAGACCACATCTCTTAAAAAAAAAATTATTTTAATTAACCAGGTGTGGTGGTGCACACCTGTAGACCCAGTTACTGGCAAAGCTGAGGCAGGAGGATTACTTGAGCCCAGGAGTTCGAGGCTGCAGTAAGCTATGATCATGCCACTTCCCTCTAGCCTGGGCAACAGAGTGAGACCCTGTCTCGAAAAAAAAAATTTGTTTTAAGTAAGGAACTCTAAATCCAAGCATAGATTATGTGAACCAATGTAATGTGTAACGTGTGAAGTTAAAAATTGCTAGACAACAATAGTATGTGAATTGTGAGTAGAGAGATGGATGTTAAAGCATTTTAAGGCTCCTTGATCTGGAAACAGAATAAAGTTAAAAGTTTATTAATTAACTTTGGATTTTGTAAAGTTTTCATGTGAAATCATCAAGGGCAATCAATAAAAGAATGGAAATGGGGATAATTTATCAGTGGAAGGAAAAAAATAGGGGAGGCATTCCTCAGTCAACATGGTTGATTCTAAAAAACATGATTTTGTGCCAAACCAAGTTCACACAGTACAATAAAGTTAAAAAACAAGGAAAACTAAGTAATGAATTTGTTGTTTAGAGATACCTAAAAATGGTAAAATTATAAAGAAAGGCAAAGAAGTATTTCAAAAAGTCAGTATCATAATCAACTCTGGGAGGAGAACATGAAATATATTTGGTAATATTTATTGCTTAAGTTGAAGACATGTATGTGGTTTTATTAGCAATAAATATTGCTATTAGTATTATTTAAAATATCATAGGCATTATAAGTACTGTTTTAAACAGTGTGAAGTGTGTTTATACTTCAGTTTGTTTGTTATTGCTGAGAAACACACCACACCAAAGCTTGGTGGCTTTAGATAAGATTTATTTATAAGTACTCATGTATCTGCAGATCATCTGGAGCCAGCTCACCTAGGCTAGGCCAAGCAGGGCCAGAGAAGTACACTCTGCTGTTTGGAGGGAACTGGAAATTCAGATGGCAAAAGTTAAGACAGTTATAAATGCAAATGCATTTTTTTTTTTTTTTTGAGTTGGGCTCTCGCTCTTGTCACCCAGGCTGGAGTGCAGTAGCATGCTCATGGCCACCGCAGCCTCGACTTGCTGGGCTTAGGCAATCCTTCCTCCTCAGCCTTCCGAGTAGCTGGAACTACAGATGCATGCCACCACACCCAGCTTGTTTTTTGATTTGCTGTAGAGACGAGGTCTCACCCAGTTGCCCAGACTGGTCTAAAACCCCCGGACTCAGACAATCTTCTTGCTGTGGCCTCCCAAAGTGCTGGGATTACAGGCTGAGCCACTGCGCCCGGCCTCAAATTCTAATTAAAAAGAAAAAAACAAATTGCACCCTATCACAGCTCTTAAGGGATTAGTTCAATAACACAAGTTTATCCTTTTTATTGTGGTAAAATAGATACAACATAAAAATTGCCATCCTCAACATTTTTAAGCGTATAGTTCAGTGTTACTAAGAACTTTCACACTGTTAAGCAACCATCTATGTTCAGTGCTCTTTTCATCTTGCAAAACTGAAACTATGTGCCCATCAGATGATAAACTTCCTGGGCCCCCTTCTCCTCAGCCTTTGGTACATCATCTGAGTGGAATACGTAATATATGTCTTTTTGTGACTGGCTTATTTCACTTAGCATAATGCACTCAAGGTGCACCCTATTGTAGCATGTGTTAGGATTTCCTTTCCTTATAAGGCAGAATATTTCATTGTATGTGCATACCATTTTTGTTTAACCATTCATTCATTGATGGGCACTTGAGTTATCTCTACCTTTCGGCTATGCTGCTATGAACGTGGGTGTATATCTATTCAAGTCTCTGCTTTCAATTCCTTTGAGTACATACCCAGAAGTGGATTTGCTGGATCACACGGTAATTCTATTTTTGATTTTTGGAGGAACTGCTGTGCTGTTTTCCAAAGCAGCTCCACTGTTGGACATTACCATCCATAGTGCAAAAGGTCCCAACTTCTCCGGAGCCCCCAAAACACTTGTCATTTTCCTGTGTTTTTTTGATAGCAGCCATTCTAATGAGTGGGAAGTGGTATTTCATTGTGGTTGTTGATTTGCATTTCCTTAATGATTAGTAATGCTGAACATCTTTTCACATGCTTATAAGCCATTGCATGGTTTCTTTGGAGAAATGCCTATTTAAACATTTTGCTCATTTTTTAATCAGGTTGCCTTTCTCCTATGTTAATTGAGAAGCTTTTCTCCTACATTGTCTTTTAAGAGTTTTATGTTGTAGCTCCCATGTTGAGGTCTTTCATCCATTATGAGCTAATTTTCATATATGGTTTAAGGGATGGGTTTGACTTCATTCTTTAGCATGTGGATATCTAGTTTTCTCAACACCATTTGTTGAAAAAAATTGAGCAATATTGGAATCCTTGTCAAAAATTGTTTAATCACATATGCAAGGGTTTGTTTCTAAAGTCTCTCTTCTATTCCATTGGTCTATATGTCTGTCTTGGGGTCAGTACCATATTGTTTTGATTATTGTAGCATTACATTAAGTTTTGAAATCAGGAAGTGTGAGGCCTCCAACTTTGGCTAGTAGATACCAACTAGTTTCTATCCTTCATTGCTTGTAAAATGAATTCATAGAGTAGAAATGGCAGAAAGTCGCAGGCTACATGTTGATCTGACAGCATGGACTCCCTCTTACCAAGACTGAAGCATTCTCTAGTTCAGTAGCTGCATACCACATACCAGAGTCTGTTAATTTCTCTAATGAAGATACTATCCCCTACCTGGCCAAACAACTGCAGTTGGGGCATATGCTTGGTTACATTTTCAGTAGGTCACTGTCAATCTGTCATAATTCATTTATATTTTATAGAAACTAGATTCATGAAGTAAATTGATATGATGGCAACCACTACTCTTACATCTTATATGTCTTTGAGGATGGCACCGACCACCATTTGCCTCATGATTTCAAGGGTTTCTGTTTGGCTTTTCTACTACGATCACTCTGACTCTAAAACTCAAGAAACAAGTGTGAAGATGCTTCTCTCTCCCTCCTTTCTCTCCCCTGGTTCACCATTGACCAGAGTCAATCAGAAATCAGAGAGAAGGGAGCACATTAGCATAGTTCTGGCAAGTCAGCCTCCTGTGGCACAGGGCAGAGAAAGACCATTGGGAGACAGTCATCACAGCAAAATATGAAAAGGTAGGGACTGCCTAACACAATGAAGGACATCTGCTAACATCAACACAAAATCAACTCAGCACTTAGTGATGAAATGTTTGAAGCATTCTCTTTAAAACCAATAACAATATGATGTCCGCTATCATCACTTCTATCCATCTATATAATGGGCATATTATCCTGAGCTGCAAGACAGGCAAACACAATGAAGGGAATAAAAGTTGGAAAAGAACATTGTATTTCCAGATAATATGATTTCCCATATATCGAAAACCCAAGACAATCTAAAATGTAACAAAATTATGAAATTATTCTGTTAGCTTTTTGAACAAGGTGTGACCCCCCCCCAAAATGGAATTTATTTATAAAAAATTGTGCATGTATTCTTACATGTTTAAATTTTGGTCATTTTCCAAGTACTCTCCATTTGATGCAAAACACCTATCAAGATGCTTTTTCCACTGTTCAACACAGTTTTTGAACTTGTCAATTTTGATGACTTTTAGTGCTTCTGCCGTTTTGTGTTTCACCTCATTCATATGACAAACGCTTCCATTTGAGAACTTTTTTCATCCAGAAATATGAAAAGTTGCTCTGGGCCAGGCTTGGTGGCTCAGCCTACAATCCCAATTACTATGGGAGGCTGAGGTGAGTGGATTGCCTGAGTCCGTGGATTCTAGCATGGGCAGCTTGGCAAGACCTCGTCTCTACAATAAATCAAAACTTAGCCAGGCATTGTAGCATGCACCTGTAGTTCTGTCTACTTGGAAGAATGAGGCAGAAGGATTGCCGGAGCCTAGCAGGTCGGTGCTGGGGTGGCAGTGAGTGTGCCACTACACTCCAGCCTGGGTAATGGAGTGAGACTCCA
>NW_007260288.1:134172-165168 GCF_000164805.1 Carlito syrichta | reverse complement strand
AAAAAAAAAAAGGAATTTGTTCATAGTTTTTTTTTAAACTATAGTCCGCCCCTCCAACGGGGGCAGTGAACTGGCCCCCTGTTTTAAAAGTTTGAGGACCCCTGGTCCAGAGGAACAAATTCAGAATGTACTAAAAGGGCCTGCCCTCCAAAAGATAACTCTGGGTTTTTTCAGATGCCCTTTCATATATAACATGAATATTCAGACATCAAGTCCATGTCTCTATAAAATCAAAAAGGATTAGAAAATGTACTTTTTAAAAAAAGATAACTTTTATGAGGAGAGAAAACCTATAAAGTAAGAATAAAGTTTTTAAATATATGCAAGACCTTTTTGCATAAAGTCATAAAATATATTGACACATCTCAAAGAAGACCTAAGTAAATAAGGGTAAAGTGTTCAAGAATTGAGATCCCTGATATCAAAATGAGGACAACTTTCCCCAAGTTCATCTACACAATAAGTACATTCACAATGAAATCACAAGTCTTATCACAAAACTTTAAGTTTCTTCTAAAATTTATATAGAAAATGAGGTTCAGCCAGGTGCAGTGGCTCACGCCTTTGAATCCCAGCAGTTTAGGAGGCCGAGGCAGGAGGAGGATTGCCTGAGCCCAGGAGTTTGAGATCAGCTTGGGCAACATAGTGAGGCCTTGTCTCTACAATAATCAAAAAATTAGCCAGGCATGGTGGTGTGTATCTGTAATCCCAGTCAGCTACTTGGGAAGCTGAGGTGGGAGGATCCTCTGGGCCCAGGAGGTCAAGGCCGTGGTGAGCACTGCACTCCAGTCTGGGCAACAAAGTTAAAGCCCTGACTTAAAAAAAAGGAGAGGAAAAAAAGAAGGGTGGGGGAGGGAGGGAAGAAGGGAGGGAAGGAAAGTTGGTTCAAAAACAGCCAAGGTATTCTTGAACAAGATAAGCAAGGAAAAGTGTACTTACTTTATCAGTGTTATTATAATATATAAATCACCTTATCAGCGTTATTGTAATATGTAAATCTAAGTATAATACTAGCACATGATTTAAAAACATACCTCAAGGAAAAAGAATGGACAGCCAGAAAAAACTAGTGGAAACTTGATCGGTGACAGAGACAACACTGCAGATGGATGAAGAGATGGACTATTCATTAAAAAAGACTGGTGATTGAGCATTATTGAGAAAAAGAAGACAAAGGATCCCAACATTATATCATACACAAAGTTAGTTACAGGTAGATTGCAAACCCAAATGTCAGAGGCAAAACAATAACTTTTACAAAATATTCGTATGACCTTAGGGTAGAAAAAATATATTTTTTAAAAAATTTTTTGAGAGTCGGAGTCTCACTTTGTCACCCAGGCTGGAGTGCAGCGACACACTCACAGCCACCACAGCCTTGACCTTCTGGGCTCAGGCAATCCTTTCACCTCAGCCTTCCAAGTAACTGGAACCACAGGTACCATGTCTGGCTAATTTTTTTTTTTTAATTTATCATAGAGATAAGGTCTCGCCAAGTTGCCCAGGCTGTTCTCATACCCCTGAACTCAGTCAATTCTGTCACCTCGGCCTCCCAGGGGGATTGCAGATTTGAGCCACCACACTCAGCCAAGATATTTTTTTAAGATTTCTTCCTTTCCTTTTTTTTTTGCAACCAACACTCTCTACACACTAGTTTTTTGGGACTTTTAAATTTGATTTAATTTTATTTTATTTTCACGAGAAGGCAGGATTTATTGAGAGGACAGAAAAGCTCCCACAGTAGGAGGGGACCTGAGGGGATTGTCCTATTTTATTTTTTGTAGTCTCTCTATGTTGCCCAGGCTAGTCTTGAACTCCTGGCCTCAGCCTCCAAAGTGCTAGGATTATAGATGTGAGCCACCATGCCTGGTTCAGAAAGAATTTTTTAAATTTTTTTATTTTATATTTTTTAATTTTGAGTCGTAGTCTCACTCTGTCATTCAAGCTAGAGTGAAGTGGCATGATCATGGCTACCGCAGCCTCAACCTGCTAGGCTCAGGTGAACCTTCTTCCTCAGCCTCCCGAGTAGCTGAAACTACAAGCACGTGCCACCATGCCTGGCCAATTTTTTATTGATTTGTTATAGAGATGAGGTCTCAACATGTTGCCCAGGCTGGTCTCAAATTCCTGGGCTCAGGCAATCTTTTCACCGCCTCCCAAAGTGCTTGGATTATAGGTGTGAGCCACCTTGCCTAGCTGGAAGGATTTCTTAAACTAGACACATACACACACACACACACACACACACACACACTCACACACACACTCAATCAGAGCCTAGAAAATCTCTTGCACATGTGCACTAACAGATGTGAAGAATAAAGAATGTTCATAGCAGGATCCTTAAGGAGCAAGAAGGTCAACAACTCAAATGTCCCTTGATGGGACCGTGAATACATAAATCATGATATTTTCTTTTCTTTCTTTTTTTTTTTTAACTTTTTTTCTTTTGATTAGAGACAGGGGCTTGCTATGTTGCTCAGACTGGTCTCAGACTCCTGGATTCAAGTGATCCTCCCACCTTGGCCTCCCAAAGTCCTAGGATGACAGGTATGAGCCACTGTGCCCGGCCCATGGTATTTTCTTATAATGGAGCACTATGTATGACCAGGCCAATAATAAATGAACTACAGCTACATACATTCATATGAAATGAGTTCTCAAAATTTTTTTAAAAGCAAGTTTCTGAAGCTACAGTATAATACTGTTTTTATAAAGTTCCAACTCAAGCAAAAGAAACAAGGTTCGAGGAGTCACATAAATGTGGCCCAAACTGGGAGGGATGCAGGGAAACAGTAAGTGCAATTCCAGATGCAAGGAACTCCCACTCAGACAGGAACATGCAGGAAGTTTTATGATATCAACCCCATTAGTAACATGCGGATACATTTTACTCTTTCCTCCATGTCTAATAGTTCATAATTTTAATAAAAAATATAAAATTATTACATACAGTTCTTTGCCTCAAGTTGCTTACAACCCAGTGAAGGAAATCAGACAAATTTAAAAAAAAAAAACAACTCTAATACAAAATGTGCAAGCAAATTGTGTCAGGGAAAAAGAACCTAGTGACTATAACAGAGAAAGCCTTGAATGAATTTTTTTTTTTTTTTTGAGTTGGAGTCTTACTCTGTTGCCCAGAGTGGAGTGCAGTGGCCACTCCTGGCCACCGCACCCTCGACCTGCTGGGCTCCGGCGATCCTTCCACTTCAGCCTTTCGAGTAGCCGGAATTACAGGCATGAGCTACCACCACGCCAGGCTGATTTTTTTTTATTTATTGTAGAGCTGAGGTCTCGCTGCCCAGGAGGGTCTCGAACCTGCAGGCTCAGACGATCCACTCACCTCAGCCTCCCAAAGGCGCATGATTACAGGCTGAGCCACCGACCAGCTGAATGAATTTTTAAGGAGAGGGAAGGGAAGAAAGTTACCGTCCAGGCTGAGGGAACCTGAGCAAAAGAGTGAGAGGGGAGGACAATACAGAGGATGCTGGGAACCAGGAACATGATGCTAGGTTCTGGAATCTTCCCACCTCCCACTTCCCTAGAACAGCCTCTGCCAGATCTGGATCTATTCATTTTCTCCAGGGAAATAGACCAAACTCAGCTTTTGGACACAGAGACGAGTGGCTCTGATCTCCAGGTCTGCTGTCCACCGATGCTGTGATCTTGGATTGCACCTCATTCCCCTCCTGTGTCATACGGAGACACCACAGCTACCCCACAGAGATATTTCAAGACATGAAAAATGCAGGCAAATGTTCGATCCCTTCTCCTTATCACATTTCTGTCAAGGGCTTGATTTTTATCTTTGGAACATTTGCTTTAAATTATATGTATAATTGAAAATTTCTAGCTTCCTTGAACTTAGAGGAAAAGGTGACCTCAGAATCAACCCAGCCACAACAGATACAGCTCTAGAGAAGTTGTTTCATCTCCCTGCGCTTCAGTTTTCTCAACTTTGAAAGCAAGAGGGAAACTGAGTCAGGAGGAGGCAAATCATTGCATCCCACTTGCCATCTTCTATCGATGGACAGTGACTCCTTGGCACCCAGGGCAGGGAGGATTCTGGAATTGGCTTCTAGCCTCCATGGGAGAGAAGGTCCTGACCAGTTTGGGTCTGGTTAGTGTGCCAACGGCAAGGGCAGCGGTCTCAATACTCTTCTGAAGTCTTTGGAGTCAGAGGCAAAGTGAGATAGCGGGTCGACCCCAGACAGTCTAAATAATCAAGGCTATGATGAACGCCCTGCTCATCTGGCATTTTCTTTAATCTAAGTAAACAAGTCCATTTATGGCTTAGGCTGATTTTAGCCCTACCATGAATGTCACAAAAGAGCTAAGTGTACTTTTAGAAAACCTCCCCTTTTAAGTTCATATCTAGGGTGATATTATGCAGAAGCCTCCAGATGGAGAGGAATCTTTTCTGGAGGAAAGTTTTGACCTTTGGAAAAGGGTTGTTAAACAGTCTCTCCTTATTTTCAACCAGGTCTTTGGGTTCCAGCTTTGGTCATCAATGCCTGTGGTAGTTAGATGTGAAACTCTGATTTGTGGTGTGAGTCACTGCGGCCCAGGATGGGACAGGGGAATACCCTGTCCGCTAAAGGCAAGCCTCGCTGGGGGAGGGGCGTGGGGTGAGTCAAATAGCTACCCTTGAGAATCTTCCTGATGATATTTCCCCACTTGTCTCAGTAGCCCAGGGGCTTTCTTCTCTTAAAAAAAAAAAAAAAAAGACCAAACCAAACAAAAAAAGAATGCCCCAACATACCAAATGGAATTTCAGAAACAAATTTCCAGATTGTTGCAGCCTGAAGTCCTTGGAAGAAATCTTTAATTTGTTTGTTTATTTTAGCCAACAAAACAGATCAGAACCACCTTTCTCTGTTTGTCATGGGAATTTTAAACATATACAGAAGCAGAGAGAGAATAGAATGAGCTGCAGTATTGTCATGGACACTCTCCCTTTATCTCTAGCTCACCCACTCCCTCCCTGGGGGGGATTTTTAAGTAAATCCACACATTTCATCAGTAAATTCAATGGGGTTTTTAAACTTGTGTTTCTCAAGTTAAACAAGTAAAGGCCAAGCCTGTTGGCTTTGTCGACATTCATAATGGTATTTGTTATGACTTCACTGTTGCAGACCTTAAGGTGTCCTAAGTCACACAAGTAGTTCGTGACAGAGCCAGGGCCTAAACCTAAGCAATCTAGCTCAAACCAGAAGATAAACATCGACATGCAGTGCCCTTGTCAAGTTTCAATAAAAAATACTGAATGTAGACGGTAACTGCCAGCTTACATAACAGATTCAGCAAATATAGCACCTGCTGTGTTCAAATAAGCACTTACACATGAGCAGTGTTTTGCAATGTACAAAGCCCCTTTAAATTTCCCAATAGCCCTCTAAGAGTCATGCATACTTTATAAAAGAAGAAACTAAAAGTTTTAAACAGCCAACTACATTTCTCAGACATTCATTAATAAGAGGGCAAAGTCTCCAACTCTTGACTTCGAGATCAATGTTCCATCCGATATAGGCTATGTAAGTTGCAACCCACAAAAGCATTTGGAAGAGTAAAAGCCACTGTCTAAACATCATGTGTCTCCCTGCCTATCAAAAAAAAGAAAGAAAAAAAGAGCAGTTTTTCATCAGAGAGTGAAGAGTCAACAGAGCATCAACTCCTAGACTCCCTGCAAATTACTCATGGGTGTCTAAGGGCCCTTCTGTGGATAAGTGTCCCAGCAGTTCACAACTGGTAATAAACTGAAGGTCTGAGGAATGAGATGTGCTCTAGAGAAAACAAGAGCCCCTACAGGAAATTCTGCATTATTCAGAGCCACTCGTCTCAGCTTAGTTCTGCTCATCCCACGCCCGCCGCCTAGGAGGAAAAGGTCTGTTTGGGTGTCTGAGATAGAACACAAAGTCAGACCGAGAAAGTCTGTTTGAAGAGCAGCTTTTGGTGGGAAGGGAAAATGCAATATAAAGAAAGAAATTACAGGCCCTGAAATGACATTTCCCCTAGTGTCAGAGAAATCATTCCCTAAACAGTTGCTTCTTCATTCCTCATCTGATGAGTCTCCTACATAATTCTGCAGGTGCAAAGGTAACGAGAGGCGGACCAGATGTTGTTTGCTGTCTCTACCCTGCAAACTCCTACAAAACCACCTTTTCCTGGAGTCATATGCTTTGAGGCCTCTCAATCAAAATATTAAATAAATAAAGAACTCTTCATCTACATTGAAAAACAATGCTTGTGTGTATTCCCTTAATTTATCAATGGGGAAAACTTATGTATATATGCTAATTATGAAATGCTTCCTTGAATTACTTTTGCATGAAGTTCTAAACAATCAGATAGATGTCTATCATAAGCACATTTTAAAATAATCTGAGATTTAGTCTGTTCTAGTGAATGACTTATTTTATTATAGATTTAACCTAAATGAGTTATTTAAAAAGTCACAATTGTTTTTTAGAATAAAAGCCAGATATTCAGTCAGCTTTCTGAGGATCTTGCCAAATCATGATTTTTAATGTTTTTTGGATCTGACCTAGTTTTTTCCCTGAGATAGGCCAGAAAAATCTGCTTACTCACAGATAGTTTTTAAACTACAGTACAATTATCAATTCTAAGGAGACAGATGAACGCAGTTTCCCCTCTGGGAAGGGACTGATGACGGTGAGATGTTCATCCTCCATTCTGACAGCTCAGGAAGACTATGGGTGGATAGAGGGGATCAAAGCAGCAAGGCATTGTGGGAAAGTCTATAAACGAAAGTGAACCTGTTTATACATGGTGGGACATTGTTCCCACCATTGATTCTTGCTTCCGGTCCTTAGAGGGTCACCCTCTGCTGTTTCCTCAAAGTGGAATGTCAAAACCATCCCTCCTGCTTACCCCTACCACAAAAATTAATAACTGGACTTCAATTTTTGATATTGCTTCAAAAAAATCTAACCAGAGTTTTTTTTTTTTTCCCCTCACCTAAGCTTAGGAAACAATTGCTCACTGCAGGGTTCTGGTTCACCTGAGCCATAGAACCTGCTGGGATAGACCTCTTGTCTGATTGATAACTTAAGGGCCAATAAGTTTTTTATTATCTCTATTTACTTATATATTTTAGAAAGGGTCTCGTTTTGTCCCCAGGCTGGAACACAGTGGCACGATCATAGCTCACTGCAGCCTTGAATTCCTGAGCTCAAGCAATTCTCCCACCTCAGCCTCTCAAGGGGCTGGGACTACAGGCAGGCACCACCACATCTGGATAATTTTTTGCAGAGATGGGGTCTTGCTATTTTGCTCAGGCTGGTCTTGAACTCCTGGCCTCAAGCAATTCTCCCACCTGGACCTCCCAAAGAATTGAGATTATAGGTGTAAGCTACTGTGCCCACCCTAATAAGAATTTAATAAGGACTTGAAAGTTAAATATTATCCTAAAGTTTATAGGATGCTGGTCACAAATTTATTTATTTAGAGTTGAAATCTCACTCTGTCGCCCAGCCTGGAGTGCAGTGATGTGCTTACGGCCACCACAGTCTCGACCTTCTGGACTCAGGCAATTCTTCCACCTCAGCCTTCCAAGTAGCTAGAACTCCAAGCATGAATCATGCCCAGCTAATATTTTGATTTTTATTGTAGAGATGAGGTCTCATCATGTTGCTCCGGCTGGTCTCAACCCCTGGTCTCAGGCAATCCTCTCACCTTGGCCTTCCAAAGTGCTGGGAATACAGGCTTGAGCCATTGCCTCTAGTCCGAATTTATTTTAAAAGTACATTCTTATAACAGTCTCGCTCTTGTTTGTTTTGAAGAGCAAAGCTCTGGCGATTAAACAAAATCACACGTTTCAGAAGCACTTCTACTCCAAAAGAAACAGAGTAAAATTTCTTTCTTTTTTTTTTTTGAGTTGGAGTCTCACTCTGTTGCCCAGGCTGGAGTGCCATGGCACACTCACAGCCACCCCAGCGTCAACCTCCTGGGCTCCGGCGATCCTGCTGCCTCAGCCTTCCAAGTAGCTAGAACTACAGGCACGCACTACCACACCTGGCTAATTTTTTATTTATTGTAGAGATGAGGATTAAAAGAGGCAATATATGTGGACCACTGGGAAGAGGCCCAACCACATCTCCTTAAATCCCCAAGCAAGGAAGTTAATGTGTGATCTGGAGAGAAGGCATTGCCTGTGATACGGATAGCTAATTGTCAATGAGGTCAGGTATATTCTCAGTGGTCCACATGTATCACCTCATTTAATCCTCATAAGTCTTTGAGGCAGTTGTATTATAATCCCCGCTTTACAGATGGATAATATCAAAGCACAGGGAGGGTAAGCAATTTCCCAAGCCACAGAGCCATGAGAGGTGTTACTGGGATTCAAACCCAGGCTGTCTCCTCAGAGTTCATGTTATTAGCTGCTCTTGTACAACAGCTAGTGTGACTACATGGTGCCCTACTCAGCACGTAGCTGCCCTATCTCACAGTATCCCCTCCGCACACCTATGAATTGGCACCACAGTCTGTGAGATCTTGATGATCTAAACTTGTCCAATCAGCTAAGTCAACTTTTGAAGCCACATCAATCCCACTCCAAATTCAGCATTTACCAAAATTCAGCCAATACATATCAGCCTGGGTGTGCTTTAGCACTTCAGACACCCAACACTACACACAGATGGTAACAGTGATATTTTCTGGTCTACGTTTAAAAACAAAAACAAGAACAGAAAGCACACAAGGAATGGTAGGAATGTGGGGCTTTTCCTTGTTCATAGCTATGAAAAAGGATTCCAGACTAAAGGTGAAATTGTCATGAATAAGTATGTGCTGAGTCAGCTGTGTGATCAGCAGTGCTTGGAAGGAGTCATCTGCCAGAGCTCAAGTAGTAAACACCACATACGCTACAGAGTGTAGTGCAGTGGTTCTCGACCTTAGAACAAATGCCTCCTTCCCCGTGTTGAAATAAAACTGACAGAAAATAAAACTGAAGTACATAGCATATGTTTTCATGTATAAGAATTTGTTTTGAATTCAAGAGAAATCATAAAGTTATGTTATTACAAAGGAGACAGTCATTGTGCTGTAAGAGTATGTTATGGCTGACTTCCAGTTCAAGATGGCAGGTAGGAGTATACATGTGCCTCCACACTCTCCCAAAGAGCCACTAAATGATAGCATGAGTGTTTTTGTTTTTGTTTTTGTTTAGAAAAGCGGTATCTCTATGTTGTCCAGCCTGGTCTGGAACTCCTGGGCTCAAACAATCCTCCTGCCTCAGCCTCCTGAGTAGTTGGGATTACAAGCATGCATCACCATGCCCACATCAAAGGATGCTCTATAAGCTATAAAGATCAAAAAAAAAGGAGAAAGAAGAAAAGAAAGAATACAACAACTGAAAAAATGGGAGAACTGGAAAGCAGAAAGATATGTGGCAACCGACTTAGCAAACACAGGAAAAATTGAACACTAAGCCAGTATTAGGAAAAGTTAGAAATAACCTGCTACAAACTGTAGACTCCCAAAAGGATGAGAAAAGTACCTCAGGACATATCCAGGTACCTCTGGAAGAGCTGAAAATTGAAAATTTGATTAAAAGTCTGTTTAAGTAGTAGTAGGACTCCCCTAACTATTCCCTCACTCTTAGACTGTCCCTCCCTGCCCTGGTGGAAGACTGGAGGTTTACTCTCTTGAAAGAGTAAATCAGAAGGTCTCTGGATGTGGGAAGTCTAACACCATTGAGGTGATGCTTGAGTTCCAACAAAAGGAGGGTGAAGTGAAGGTATCATAATGTCGAGCTTTCACACATGGCATACATGGTTCTCAGAAGGCCAACAACCAGGCTTCTGCCATCCAGACAGAGCAGAAACTCTAAAGTCCACTCCAGAAGGAACGATAGAAAGACACAAAGCTCAAGATGTCATTGAGTTTTCCCCAATGATACAGTACATTCAGATAAGCCTACGGTGAATCCCAGTCACCAACTGTGCCAGTGCCCAGCACTTCCAATCATCTTGTATCATCCAACATCTAAAGAAGCTTCTCATATGAAAATAGGTCAAAGCAAACCAACCAAGAGTAAAAAGCGTAAAGAAAAAAGAAAAGAAAACTTTTTTAAAAGACTATCATTAGACCAGGCGTGTTGGCTCATACCTATAATCCCAGCACTTTGGGAGGCTGAGGTGAGAGGTTTGCCTGAGCCCATGAGTTCGAGAACAGCGTGGGCAACTTGGCGAGACCTCATTTCTACAATAAATCAAAAAAGTTAGCCAAATGTCGTGGCACATGCCTGTAGTTCCAGCCACTTAGAAGGCTGAGGCAGAAGGATCGCCTGAGCCCAGCAGGTCAAGGCTGCGATGGCTGTGTGTGTGCCACTGCATTCCAATCTGGGCAACAGAGTGAGACTCTGACTCAGAAAAAAAAAGGGACTATCATCTAATTCCTTAAAAGCAGATGCTATTCTATCTGTGAAATGTGAATACTGTTTTAAAAGAAGTTTTTCTGAGAACAAGAATGTGCTTTAAAATAAAAATATAATAGGATAATTTTTAAAAATCTCTGAAAAATTTTAAAGTTAAAATTGAGAAAATATTACAGAAATTATAGCAAAAAAATTAAAAATAGAAGGGGGGAGAAAACACAAGAAAATTATAGGACCTAATTAAGCATTCATAAAAAGTTTAATTGTGAAAATAAATAGAAGAATAACATTAAAGATATTGTGCATAAAATTTTCCCAAATCTGAAAATGAGTTTCCAGGATGTTCAGAACAGTGTGCTAAGACATATTATCACAAAATTTCAGAATCCTGGAGTCAAAGATCAAGAATCTGAATGACTTTAATGTTGTCAAGAACAATACAAGAAGGTAGAAGAAAATAGAATACCTGCAAAACTTAGAAAATTATTTCTTAACTAGACTTCTTACTCATTCAGCTGTCAATTAAACATGAAAGAAGAATAAAGACATTTTCTGAAATGTGAGTTCTCCAGTGCGTTCTGTCTTGAGAAGATGTGGAGAGGTACTCCTCCGAAAGGAAGAAGGCAGAATAGGAGAGGCATGGAAGCCACATTGTGGTGGAAAGGAGCTCTGGGGGGTCTACAACCTCGTGTGTGCCTCTGGGGGGTCTACAACCTTGTGGTGTCTCCCCCAGTAACTCTCTGGCCCTCAGTGGAGCAGAAGGCGCAATGCTGAGCAGAAGACCTGGAAGTCACCCATCTGCGGTGACATGGGCATCCCTCTCAGCTCTCTCTTCATGAGAGAACTTGCTGGAAAAAGAGGAGTCAGTGCAAACCTCCAACATAGAGATACCACTTCTCCTTGGTTTCTGGATTCACCAAGCTTTCACGCCAGGGCTATGCCCTCAAGCAGCAGCTCCCAGCCGACCCCGGGCTTGGCAGGAGTGCTGGAGCTGGACCGCTCTGCTCAAAATGGATTCCTCTAATGAGGCTCCTGACTGGCCCTGTGGAGGCTGTCTCACAGCTGCACTGCATCTGAGGCTGTTCCCACCCAGGCTCCCTTCCTTCCTCCCCTTCCTAGGTCAGGCCTGAATCCTACTGCCTCCTGCTCCCTGCTTTCCCTTTCCACAGGTGTCTCCACCAGTAACTCTCTGGCCCTTCAAATTCCATCTGGGTGTCTGCTTCCCAGAGGTCTCAAGTTGCCACTAAACTAAAGAAGGTATGAATTCTCCCTAAAAAATTTATTCAAGAAGACAAAATTATTAAAATACCCAATGTGTTTAATTTTAGTGGAAACTATTAACACAGGTAGAAAAGAGTGAGGGAACAATATTTTTGTTTTTGTAGAGATGAGGTCGAGCAATGTTACCTAGGCTGGTCTCAAACTCCTAGGTTCAAGCAATTCTCCTACCTTGGCCTCCCTAAATGCTGGGATTAGAGCTCTAGCCACCATGACCAGCCATGGGGAGATAATTAATAGAAAATATACAAACCATTAGCACCCTGCCCCTCCTCCCTCACCCCCCCCCAAAAAAAAGGCAGTGGTTAACTCCAGGGGGGGAAAGACTAGTTTCCTACATGACTCAGCTCTAAGTAGCATAACAGTAAAGTAAACACTGAATGCTAATGTAACAGAAGTTATCATTGATGTTGGAAGAATAGGAGACAGGAAGTGTCTGTGAATGTGGTGGGTGCTGGCTGAGAAAGAGAACTAAGCCTCCATCATTCATTCCAGAAATGAATAGATAAGGAATATAACCGGGAAATGCAGAGGTGGAAAAACAAGCATGTGATTTAATGAGAGGCAATATGCCCAAATAAGCTAAAGCTGTTAAAGTAGTTGCCTCTGGAATGCAGAAAAAGGAAGAGAAGGTGGTTTAGAAAACTGATGCTTTTTACTTGAGATCATAAGAAAAAATTTAATTCATAAACTATGAAATATTTGAGAATATAATGCAGGGCGAATTTGGCTGGAGAGGGGTGGGCGGTGAGCATCCCAACTCTAATCCCAGCCCTAACCCTAACCCAGCACAGCATGCTAACCCTAATCCCTAACACTAACACAAAACCCTAAATCAAGCCCTAACCCCTAACCCTAACCATAACCCTAAACCTAACCCTAATTATTTTTTAAAACACTGTTAGCATTTGGTTTAATTATTCTATAGAAACATAATGACTGGAGGAGGCTCAGCATGAGCCTGGTCGAAGGGTGGGGACACAGAGTGCCTTGTTGGCCACACTGTCCTGTGCTCTCATTTTGGGAGCCCTGGGAAGCCTTGGGAAGGTGTCTCAGATTAATGTTTAAGAAGCCCACTGTTGGCCAGGCTCACATCTGTAATCCCAGTGCTTTGTGAAGGGAGAGGATCATTTGAGGACAGAAGTTTGAGGCTGCAGTGAGCTATATTCACATCATGACACTCTAGCCCAGGAGACCTGTCTTTAAAAAAAGTTTTTTAATTAGCTAGGCATGGTTGCATGCCCCTGTAGTTCCAGCTATTCAGAAGGCTCTGAGGCAGGAGGATTGCTTGAGCTCAGGAGTTGGGAGCTGCAGTGAGCTATGATCGTGCCACTGCACACCAGCCTGGGCAACTGCCTAGAGTGTTGAGAGTGAGTTGAGTGAGACAAGAGAGCAGGACAAGGGAGAAATGGTCATCCTGGATGGTGTTCAGTTGTCTTTCCTGAATTCCTGGAGGATGGTGACGAATTACTGAAAAATTTTATACTGAGGAGCAGCAGATTTGAGAATAAAAGACACGAATCTGTTCCGTTTTTGTGAAGATGAGTTTGAGATGTCTGAAAGTCTATTAGGTGACAATGTCAGGTCAGCAGTTAGAATCACAGGGCATGGGCTCAGCGGTCAGATTTGGCCTGGACATGCGAATATAAGAGTCATCAGCCTGCAGACTGGTGGCCTTGAAATCCCTGCCCGGGAGCAGGTCAGAGGGCTTAGGAAGACAGCCTAGAGGGAAAACTCCATGAGCGAGCCCCACAGAACTCCACAGAGTCCAGAACTGCCAGAGGGCACAGAAGAAAGAGCCGGGGAGGTCAGAGAGAAGCAAAGAGGTGTGCACAGGAATACACAAAGAGTCTGCCCCCCCTCCCCAGACACAGAATTCAGATGTTCAAATGGAAGCATCTCAGAAAGGAGTTCAGTCACACGGGGACGCAGCCTGAGGACCAGGAACAGCTGCTACCTGCAGATGCAAAGAACAGAGTCCCCGGGATCATGCCACCATAGCTTGATGCAGTCACAACATTGGACAGAGCAAAGGGCTGCAAAGGAATGTGCTCACATGACACAGAAAGTGGAAAGAGACACAGGGGAAAACGAACCCATTGTGACAAACAAGAACGTCGCTAAACCTCTGGGATTTTTGAGATCTGCCTTACTCCCCCGAAAAACTGGTACACCAATGGCTTTATAAGAAACCCTTTGATGCATAAAGACCAGAGTGTGATTTCTTCAGCTTTTAGTCATTCATCTGGGAAGATTGCTGCAAATTCTCAGATGGCTGCACCGTAGCCACTGAGATGTGTCATTTCTGTGTGGCTCCTCCTATCACAGGGTGGCCTCCAGTGTAGGTCGTCAGACCCCCAGGCTCTTCACACTCAGTGGCTGAGGTCTTTCCAACTGCTGAAACCACTTCCTAAGTACAAGAAGTGAGACGTTTTTCTACTCAGGTCAAACGCAAAATATAAACACAAGTCCTCTTGAAAGGGTAACAATAAAGTGATGCCAGATTAGAATGCCTTCTTTAAAGACTGAAAGTAATAACATCTTTGTTGAAAGGGTTTATGAGTTGCTATTTTTCTCTACATATTGTCTTAATAAAATATAAAAAAACACGATGGGAAGGTACTATACTTTTTTATTTTAGCAAAAATATAAAGTAAGTGAAGCTTAGTGTGCATGTCTTTGAAAGAACCATTTGGAACCAGGCTTGGCGGCTCAGCCTGTAATCCCGCGCCTTGGGAGGCTGAGGTGAGTGGATTGCCTGAGCCTGCGGGTTCGAGACCCGCCTGGGCAACTTGGTGAGACCTCATCTCTACAATAAATCAAAAATTAGCCAGGTGTGGTAGCGCGTGCCTGTAGTTCCAGCTACTTGGAAGGCTGAGGTGGAAGGATCGCCGGCGCCCAGCAGGTGAGGCTGCGGTGACCGGGAGCGGACACTGCACTCCAGTCTGGGCGACAGAGTGAAAAAAAAAAAAAAAGGAAAGAAAGAACCATTTGTGTATATTCTGCATATTGCTTTGATTGCTACTGATACTAAATAGATAGTAAATGCCTTTTTTTTTATTTATTTATTTTTTATTATAAAGATGTGGGGTACAATTCAGAGTTAGGTATACAAACGTTGATTATGCAGGTAGTAAATGCCTTTTTTAAAAAAGAATGCTTAATGCTAATGAATGCTAGCTCCCAGGAGTCAAAGTAGGGCATTAGAAAAATCATAGAAGAGTGGTTTGACAATGTAGCCCTACAGTTTACATAGTCATCTGCTGCAGTTACAGGAAATACTTACTTCTTTTATTTTTCCTGTCCCCAAACAATACTTGTCAAACAATGCTTGAGAAAAAAAAATAACTTACAGGAATTTTTTTTTCTTTTCTCTATTTTCTTACTTCATTTGTATGACTATATTTTGATTGCTTAAGAATTTAGGGTAAGAGGATGAGCTAACCACATCCAAAGTTCAGATCCCCAAGAAAATACATGTATTTTGGTCAGAGTCCTCGGTTGCAAACAATAAAAATGAACTCCCGCAAACTTATGAAAATAAGTAATTTATTGAAAACATGTTGAATGACTCAGAGTATCAGGAAACAGAGAGCAACCACAGTAAGCTGGACAGCTGAGCACGCCATAGAGGCATACTGTGAGAATGCCACCACTGACCTTAAGTGGGATGTTCTTTGCACTTTTTATTGGTGGTCTTTGCCTCTTGGTCCCATTCTGCCACAAGTAATTTCTAACCACCCTGAATCTCTACTTCACTCCCTCATGATTTGCTGTTCCTAGTGAAAATATCCAGTTGGCCCAGCCTCAGGCAATAGCTCACTTTAGACTCCAGGGAAGTAGGAGACAGAACACTTTCCCCACTTTGGGTTCTATAGAGGAAGACAGGATGCTGCCACCATCAACATTTACACAACTGGGCATTCCTCAACACCAGAAAGGGCGTTATGGTGCTGGGCAGCAAAAGAAAAGCATAAGATTTCCATGGCAATGTTTTTCAGACTATGTTTGACTGTAACTCCTAGTAAAAAATACATTTTATGGCATGCAGCAATTCACACTCACATGCACACTCATGCACATACATATAAATAAAAGTATCATATAAAAATACTTACCATTGCTAATCAGACCTACCACCCCCTGTCCCATGGGTGATGCCTGAAAAACGCTAGAGGTGCTTGGCACATAGACAGCAACACCAACAGCATCTCTAGGGTATGCTGTGTGCATGCATGCAACAACACCTAGCAGCCCTGCGTGCGTTATATTGTCTTCTATAAATTTTTTGTGGATGCTCATTCAAACCACTAAGCTGACTTTGTAACTGCCTACTAAGCCTCAACCCCACAGTTTGAAAGACACTACGTTACGCTGTGCTTAGGGCAGTGGGTTAGAAATAGCTTGAACCACTTTGGAAGTCCATTTCTAGTTTTAGAGGTTCTCTGACGATTTCAGAAGAAAGCCTACATATTGCTGTCACCTCCCAGGGGCCTTCCATTTCTCTCCCTGCAACATTTTTCCCCGTGTGCTTCTCATTTGGCCACCTCATTAACTCTACATGGGGAAAGGAAACGGGTCATGTTTTCTTTCTAATTTCTCTTCCTTCCTCCTCCCTTTCTCCTTCCTTCCTTCCTTCCACCCTTCCTCCTTGCCCGCTCTCTCCCTCCTGTTTCTCCTCCCTCTCTCCTTCTCTCCCTCCTCTCTTCTTCCTTCCTTCTTTCCTTCCTTCCTCCCTCTTTCTCACTCTCCTTCCTTCCTCCCTTTCTCCCTCTCTCCCTGCCTTCCTCTTTCTCCCTACCTCCCTTCCTTCCTTCCTCCCTTCCTTTCTTCCTTCTTTCCTTCCTTCCTCTCTACCTCCCTCCCCGCCTTCCTTCCCCCAATCCTGCCTTCTTACCTTTCTTTCTTCTTTCTTGTGCTCCTCTTTTCCTTTCTTCTTTGCTTTGGTTAAAAAGTGAATTGAATCTTGAGATTCCAAAGCTTTCTCAAACAATAATACCTGTTGAAAATATTTTTGTTAATTTAAATATGTATTTCAAGTGCATACTCTTATTCTCTTATTATGCTGACCAAAATTATAGCTTTTATAAATAAGGGAATAGAAAGGCCCAATTAAAAAAAATTTTAAGCCATCCTTAGCCTTACACTATCTAGGATCCATAGACCACAGAAAGCCTAATTAAATGTGGTCTAGATTAGGACATAGACAAGACTGATTTTTTTATTTTTTGAGTCCAAGTCTTGCTGCCACCCAGGCTAGAGTGCAGTGGCATGCTCAAGGCCAACACAGCCTCAACCTGCTAGGCTCAGGTGATCTTTCTGCCTCAGCCTTCCAAGTAGCTGGAACCACGGGCACGCACCAGCACACCTGGTTTAATTTTTTAATTTATTGTAGAGATGAAGTCTTGTCAAGTTACCCAGGCTGGTCTTCAATCCCTGGGCTCAGGCAATCCTCTTGCTTCTACCTCCCAAAGTGCTAGGATTACAGGTATGAGCCACTGTGCCTGGCAACAAGACTGATTTCTATCAAAGTAAGGAAATTTGCCTTAAAAATTGTATCCTTATCTCCCAAGTCCCTGATCCTAATAATGTTATTCTGTGTCCTCTTAGCACTTCCACTGGCTCACACTCCAAACAAAACATTTTTATTTGTCCCTTGTTTTTGATCTCTCCTTAGACTCTATGCGTCAAATGTAAAGAATGATTGTACATCGACTTTTCCTATATGCTCTTTACTTTACAAGTATTTTACCATTTTATCCCATGTCTGTGGTGTGAGTGCTCTTAACTCCACTTTACAGGTGAGGAATTTAAGACTCAGGCAGTTTTGGAGCCAGATTTGTTCAATTCCAAAGTTTATGACTCTTTTTTAGATACCACATTGTTTTCGAGTGGCCTGATTTCATCCAAATCTATTCAAAATTCTGTCTTTCAGAAACTCTGTATTTGAACATCAGACTGTCCTACACAAGAGAGTACATCAGGCTGCTGTTCTCTGGGCACTCGATGGTAGGCACCACACCCATATCCCCTGAATGACAGTATATTCATATTTATATTCTCTGGCCAAACGAGCTTTCATTGAATGCCCAAATGAACATTCTGTTGAATTCTGAAGATAAGGCCACCAGTTTAAAAGCTTCATGGAGTTCATGTTACTTGCCAATCAATCCTAAATTCTTATATCTCACTTCCAAAATACCTGTAATTTGAATCTGTCCACCTTCATCCTCCCAGTCTATACTATTATAGGTTTTTCTTGGGTTTCTTTTGAGCCATGTTGTAGGAGAAATAGGGCTGGGCTAGCAGTCAGAAGACCCTTTGCCCTTGCTATGGTTTGGCTTTAGGTAGCCCTGGGTCTTTTAGACCAGTGGTCCCCAACCTTTTTGGCATCAGGAACCAGTTTCGTGGAAGACACTTTTTCCATGGACCTAGGTGGGGGATGGCTTCAGGATGATTCAAGCACACATTTATTGTGGGTCAGGCATGGTGGCTCATGCCTATAATCCCAGCACTTTGGAAGGTCGAGGTGAGAGAATTACCTGAGTGCATATGTTCGAGACCAGTGTGGGCAACTTGGCGAGACCTCATCTCCACAATAAATAAAAAAATTAGCTGGGTGTGATAGTGCACGCCTGTAGTTTCAGCTACTTGGAAGGTGGAAGTGGAAGAATCGCCTGAGCCCAGCAGGTCGAGGCAGTGGTGTCCATGAGCAGCGTGCCACTGTACTCCAGCCTGGGTGACAGAGTGAGACTTTGACTCAAAAAAAAATTTATTGTGCACTTTTTTTCTATTATTATTACATTGTATTATATAATGAAATAATTATACAACTCACCATTAAAAAAGAGGCATAAACAGAGTGGTAAATAAAATAATGAGTGGGCCACATGTAGGCTAAAATAAGTGGCGGATTATGACTTAAAGCCTGCCACCATATGCAGCTGTGCAATTGAAATACAACAACTCCCTTGCCACCCACTGATTGGGTTTTGATATGAGTCTGCAAGCAATTGACTTATTATGTATGATCTCTTTGCAGTCAAACCTCATTGCCAATGTTAATCTGTATTTGCAGCTGCTCCCCAGTGCTAGCATCAATACCTCAGCTCCACCTCGGATCATCAGTCATTAGATTCTCATAAGAATCACACAACCTAGATCCCTTGCATGCGCAGTTCACAGTAGGGTTTGCACTCCTATGAGAATCTGTCAGTGCTGATGTGTCAGGAGGCAGATCTCAGGTGGGAATGCAAGTGTTGGGGAACAACTATAAATATAGATGAAGTGCAGTGGCACACTCACGGCCACCCAACATGGACCTGCTGGGTTCCGATGATCCTTCCTCCTCAGCCTTCCAAGTAACAGGAACTACCACAACCAGCTAATTTTTTATTTATTGTAGAGATGAGGTCCCGCCAAATTGCCCGGGCTGGTCTCGAACCTGCAGGCATAGGCAATCCACTCATCTTGGCTCCCAAATTGCTGGGATTACAGGCTGAGCCACTGAGACTGGCCTAAGTTGAATGAATAGATTGCTACTACAAATTCAATGATCTTTTATACCTTATTGCGTATTCTCAAGTCATTGCTCAGGGTTTTGTAGCCACAAGACCAAAAATTAAAAACTAGTGCTAAATGATTCTGTTGAGTTCTAAACTGCTTAGTTCTAAATAGTTCATTATAAATGCAGCAGTTTAGAGTTAGCACTGTTTTTTAGATTAAGATATTTCATTTCTCCAAAGGCTTAGGTGTTAATACTGTAATGTTTTGAGATTGATGGGAAGGAAGTGGTTAGGGCAAGGCGCTTGGGGTGCATTCAAACAGGTAAACAGTGGTCAGTGGGTCTGGGGAAATCCTCTCTCTGGCCCTGCGAACATAACTGCACGCTAGAGTAATTCCCCTGAGCACTGATCTCAAAGGTGCCCCAATGCCTTCTGGCTGGAACCCAATTTTTGTCTGTGACCGACTAAGTGGTTTATATCAGGTGGCCAGAAGGCTGGTCTCTCTCCCTCTTTTCTTCTTTCCATTTGAAATGAAATTTTAGCTCTTCAAACAGTAGAACTTTGAACAAAAGTTGGTACGAACCTAGAAGCTTATCTTCTTATAAACGTCCTCATTTCTAATATGCATCTTAGAACCATCTTTCAAGGTCAGAGTGTGATGTGCTTGCACTCCTGACCTAGCAAGCTTGGGGCAATCACTCCTCTACTCAGAATCCAGGGTTCAGCTATCTCAGGGACCTTTCTATGTTCCTTGACTAATCAAGCAAAACTGTTTCCAAGGTATACCAATGCATTAGTCTGTTTAGGCTGCAATAGCAAAATAAATAGATTGGGTGGCTTATAGACAGTGTACATTTTTTCTCACAGACCTAGAGGTTGGGAAATCCAAGATCAAGTTTCCAACAGATTCGGTGTCAGGTGAGGGCTGGTTTCCTGGTCCATAGACAACCATCTCCTCATTTAGGGCTCCACCCTTATGACCTAATCATCTCCCAAAGACCCAACCTCCAAATAAAATTACATGAGGGATTAGGTTTCAACATATGAATTTTGGGGATCTGGGCAACATGAACATTCAGTCCATAGCAGCTCAAGTTCAATATGTATAATATGGAGAAATTTGAGAACACAGACCAGTGAGAAAGATGAAGAGAAGGGAAATTCATAGGACTTTGGGCAGCAGCACAGAGCCAACAAAGTACCAGATCACCATGGGAGTCCAGACACCCTCTAGGTTCCTGGAAGCTGCTTCTAACTGACCCATATTAAGACTGGTGGAAGGTCTGAGATGCAAAAAGATGACAGCAACATCTCCTTTGCCCTGGATCAAACTTACAGATGGGTGGAACATGCACTCACCTACATAATGTGTTTTGAGGGTCTTGGGAAGGATAACTGTTCCTCCATTCTCCCTAGAGAACACTCTTCCTTACAGTGAATGGAATTTTTCTATCATTTGTTTCCCTTAGTCAAGCATTGCCTTTACTCTGGTTTTTATTGAAATTATAAATACTCTTTGGAAATCTATCACACTCACTCCCTGGTACTTTACGATGAAAAAGTGGTACCAAGAAGCAGGACAAGTCAGTGAGGCTAGAGATCAGATTGGAGAGAGAGATGGTATCTCAACAGGGGAAAAACCTTGACCTTTATCACAGATTTGCCTGGAACCAGCCTCATCCCGATGACACACACTTACTCCCTTGGAAAGGGAAAAGCTGAGATAATGGGTGTGCTTTCTTGAATCATTAAAGCATCTTCCCAAGATGGCTTACATTTGGGGAGGGACAATGACAAAGGAAAGAGACCCCATGAAAAACACCTACACATGTCACTTCGTAGTATTCAGTAAACATTCCTTTCCTTCCTTCCTACTGCTTCAGCAGCTCTACTTTGTTAGTTCCTTTTCACTTAATTTCATTCCCTAAAAGTGTAGATTTCATGTCTGAAATGAGCAGAGATGGCCAATAGAGTTCAAAAGCAATCAATCTTCAAGAAAGGGCTTTGATCAGGCATGGTGGCTCGTGCCTATAATCACAGCACTTTAGGAGGCCAAGTCAGGAGGACTGCTTAAACCTAGGAATTCGAGACCAGCCTAGGCAACATAGTGAAACCCTTCTCTACAAAAAAAAAAAAAAAATTAGTCAGGTGCAGTGGTGCACACCTGTAGTCTCAGTTACTTGGAAGACTGAGGTGGGATGATCACTTGAGCTCAAGGGTTTGAGGCTGCAGTGAACTGTGATCATGCCACTGCACTTCAGCCCAGGTAACAGAATAAATCTCCAATCCCAAACAAAAAAAGAACAACTTTGCCTTTAATGCCAGCAGGATCCTGTCCTTGTTCAACATGACTTTGGCTGGGTTCAGCTTACGACTTCATGGCAAGTGGGAGTTCTAGAGAGTCAGTAAAATGGTGAGGCTAAAAAACACCCAAGGCGGAAGGATCGCCGCAGCCCAGCAGGTGGAGGCTGCGGTGGCCGGGAGCAGCTACTGCACTCCAGTCTGGGCAACAGAGTGAGACTCCAACTCAAAAAAAACAAACAAACAAAAAAAAACACCCAAATTACAGTGAAGGCACAAAAATAGAACTCACTTCCCTACATGTTATTTACTAGTGCTAATATTCCTGGGCCATTTCATTTATAAGTACTATAACAGTACAAGCTGGTCACATAATACACTATGATAATAGCCCCTTAATTTTACATAGCAGTTTGTACTTTCTTTTTTTATTTTAAAGATATGGGGTGCAATTTAGGGTTATGTATAAAAATAAAGGGCCATTGTACAGATATGGTTTGTACTTTCAAAGGAAACAGATCTTTCTGTTTCCTTTGTGGCTTTTAAACTCTTCAGATACATGTAGAATGGATGTGCTGTCTTCACTATTTCCATCAAATAAAGAAATCCTCACCCACCAATTTCTTTCAAATTCCCATGACACAATCCATACCAGTTTTCATTCTTTTTCCATAATCTGTTTCTCAAGTTCTTCAGCCCTGCGGCCTGTGCCTTTGGCTGTCACGGTACCTATGTTGTACTGTTTTCAGTTCCCCTCCTTCACCACTTCCTGGGGTCTCTGTTTTTTCATTTCTTGCCTGCACTTTTCCTGTCCTTCCTATATTCCCCTGCTGCACTGATACTCCCTGTATATGTATGTCTTACTGCTGTCTTTCTTTTCATTTGCTGAGTTGTTTGTTTATTTATCAATTCACTGATTCCTTTTTTTTTTTTTTGAGTTGGAGTCTCACTCTGTCACTCAGACTGGAGTGCAGTGGCCACTCCCGGCCACTACAACCTCGACCTGCTGGGCTCCAGCGATCCTTCCGCTTCAGCCTTCCAAGTAGCTGGAACTACAGGCCCACGCTACCATGCCCGTCTAATTTTTTTTTAATTTTATTTATTGTAGAGATGTCTTGTCAAGTTGCCCAGGCAGGTCTTGAATCCGTGGGCTCAGGTAATTCACTCATAACTCCATCTTTTAAGCCTGGTACAAAGGAGCCAGAAATGACAGGCATAGCCTTTCCTTAAGGGACTCACAGTTGAGGATGACAGATTAGTATACTGACCTCTGTCTCACAGTGAGTGTGGCGCACACCACAGAGGGAAACTGAAGGTGACCCAGTTGACATTTGAGCTGATTCCTATAAGACCCAAATTCAGGGTGGTGAACCAGGCAGAGGAAGGGGCTGGAAGGTGGGAAGACATTTAAGGCAGAGGAAATCATCTGTGAAGGAGGGCAGGGAGAGAGCTTGTGCTCTAAGATGGATGCTCTATGTATTGCTGGCATGAAGGGGACCGGCTGAGGGGAAGCCTTAGGAAACGGGCCTGGGAAAATGCTGAGGCACAGGTCTTTGTGGACTCTGCATTCAGGGTTAACAAATCTGAATTTGACATTTAAGGGGTGTTGCAGTCATTGCATTAAGTAGTAGAATTACACACTCAAAAAAGACCATGCCGGCAGGCATGCTGGGAGTGATAGGGGAGGCCAGAGAGCAGGGGAAACTGAGTTATGATGGCAGTGGGGTGGATGCATTACAGAGATAGCACAGGACCTGGTGAGCAAGTGGAAGGTACAGAAGAGGGAAGGGTCTAGAATGGCCCTCAAGGTCTAGGCAGTAGGGTGCATTGTAAGGAGGCGCCCACAGACATGGGGTGGCGGAGCCAGCATGGGAGAGAAGGAGTTTCCTTTGGGCCCTCTGGTAAATCAGGTAGGAATGTCTGGAGCTCGGGAGGTAAGTCTCGGCTGGAGGTGCAGCTGAGAGGTCTCTAGCATGGGTGGGGGTTGGGGTGGGGGCAGTGGGGAGTGAGGTGGGTTCTTCTCCTTGTGCACCCTACCCTGTGTGATGGGTACCTCTTGATCCCCAACACCTCTCCCCCGCCACCACTCTCCTGCCAGTTCCTCAAATGTGTCACGCCCTTTCCCACCTCAGGACCTGGGGTTTGATATTCCCTGCCAGGAACATACTCCTTTGGTCTTCCACCCTCTCATCCTTTAGGTCTCAGTTTAAGCAGCATCTGTTCAGAGAGGCCTGCCCGGATCACCAGCTAGCTAGGGATACCCACCGTTAACCTGGAAGTCAGCACCAAATGCGTTGTTTTCCCAGGACTTAGGACAATGTGAGGTCTCTGCAGTCACTTCAATCTTTAATTCCTGTCTCCCTCACTCTCGTCATGGGGTCAGGGGTCTCGTCTGTTCTTATTCACTGTGGCATCCCTGTGCCTAGTCAATCCCTGGCACACTGCAGATGCTTAATCGATATTTACTGGAGAAAAGAATGAATGATGAATTCAGAGTCTTCTCCACAAAACGGGACTTCAGGTTCAGTCTCAATAATAGACAAGGAGGCACCCTCAACCCCAGGGAACCCAGGTCTGTTCTAAGCAGCCAACCGAGGACTGTATGGTTCTTATTTCTGAACTAAGTTCTTAAATGAGTCTCTCAAAAAGAAAATGCGTTGAATGAATAAATGGACACTATAGACATATAAATTCAGAAATTTATATATAAATTATATAAATAGATTTCTCGCTCTAAAGTTTCTCAAACCTCTTTTGCTCTCATGTGTATGGTCAATTTCCAAAGAAGAATTTACCAAGAGTGTATTGACTTGTCAGTGTTTTCTTTACAACACACCTGGGTGAATCTAAGAATTGCTCTGAGAACAGGCTAACGTGATTCTCCCTCTAGATCGGATGCTGTCTAGCCACGTAGACATGGCAAGCCATGTAACTTCCTTGGGTTTCATTTTCCTTATCTGTTCTAGTTAAAGGATTGATCTAAGATGTTCATTTTTTTCGTATTTTGAATCGGAGTCTCACTGTTGCCCACTGTTGCTGGAGTATAATGGCATACTCACAGCCGCTGCAGCCTCAACCTGCTGGGCTTAGGCAATCCTTCTGCCTCAGCCTTCCAAGTAGTTGAAACTATAGGCACAGGCCACTACACCTGGCTACTTTTAAATTTTATTGTAGAGAGGATAAATTTGCCAAGTTGCCCAGGCAAGTATCGAACCCCTGGGCTCAGGCAATCCTCATAACTTTGCCTCCCAAAGTGCTGGGATTATAGGAGTGAACCATCACAGCTGCCAATGTCTATCCCAGAGTCAGGGACCTTAAACTTTCCAGAGTAAAAAAACATGAATCCTTCAGACAACCTAAAAGCTCCAGCTTCCTCAGAGGGCTAGCCAATGCCTGTCTTCCCGCCATGACCCAGACCTTGTCATCTGTCATAAGCTCTGGTCCCTGGCTGTGACACAAACTGACCAGACAACCCACAGCAGATTACTCAGGCCCTGGATTCTGCCCAGTCTAGTTCTGTCTCCATGACTCACTCTGTGTCTCCCCGTGACACTCCCGCACCCTCCAAGGTCATCCTCACTCTGCCAGGGAGCACGCGCCCTTGTGGTCTGAGCTTGCCAGTGGGTCCACCCATCCTATCCTCAGCAGTTTTCTTGTGGCTGCTGATTTTTTTCCATATTGTTGTGTTTACCCTGATAACTTCTTCTTTTTTTCCTTACAGCACTAGACAGTGTTTCATTTTCTTCTCTTTCTTCCCAAAGCTGCCCTTACCTTCTCTCCTCCCCTGCTCCCTATGGCTTCCCAGCACTTCTCTGGGCAGGAATTACTATTCTTCCTCTATATTGGGACCTCAAAACCCAACCCTCCCATCAACTGTGACACAGGAAGGCAGCTGTTCACTAAGGGGGCCACAGAATTTACCTTTCAAACCAGATCTTTTCAGTGTGAAAGTGGGTGCTATTAATAATTATGCCAAGACAGTAAGTATAAACCATGACTGTCCCAGATCGGGACCGATGGTCACCCCACTTTGCAGACATACAACCTACTATACCACTGAAATTTCATACAATTTTCTTGTAAGAGATGAATTTATGCCCTCATCCCACAGAATTGCAGCACTGTTCCTGATTGCATGTCACACTCAGACAGTCTCTTGAGTCACATGTATTGCATGTCTCTGACTGCCCCTAGATCAGCTAAAGTCCTCCTCGAAGTGACAAACTCCCTGAGTATGCTCAAACCTTTCATCTCTTTCATGGTCAGAGTCATGGAGCTGCAGTTCAGACAGCAGCCACCTCTCCACAGCCCTCTGCCTGCATTGCCTGATGCCTCCTTTACCCTGGGGCCCACATCCCCAGCTTAGTCTGTCTTCTTCTGAGGGCAGCATTTGCCAGGATATTCCCAAAGCCAAGAGCCAAACTTGTGGGTCAGAAATATCCAGATTCTCACTAGCCTGCCTCTGCTACTAGAGGGATGTGCCGTCCCCTCCTCTGCCAGCTAGGTTTTTTGGCAAATGTCCACACTGTGATCTCACCAGCCTGTGTGCATTGATTTGAGTATAAAACAGAACCCCCCAATTCAAGTGAGACTAGCCCAAAAGGGGAATTCACTGACTTAGGAGTCCGAAAAACATGTGAACTGAGAGAGACAGGAGTTGAGTGCCATCCCGACTGTCTGCATCTCATTTTGTACCTTAGTGGTGTGTGTGTGTGTGTGTGTGTGTGTGTGTGCGCATGTGTGTACACGTGCACAGTTGGGGGCATATTTTCCTCATTTCCTAGGTGTGAATTAGGGCCCTGACAACCAAGAGTCCTTGTGGTCACACTTGGCCAGGAGGGCAGAGCAAGTCCTGGCTCGCATTCTATTTACACCACGGTTGAGATGCTCTGCTTGGATCCAAGGAAGAGATCTCTTCCCTTGGTTGTTACAGGCTCTGGAGGAAGCTGGCCATGGGTGCTACATGCATATAGTGATGCTCTTGGGTTCTCACCTCAGATTCTTCCATCAGTTACTGTTGATGCCTAAAGAAGGAAGAACTTATTTTGTTTAACTGGTATGTTTGGCGAATGTCCTGTGCAACTGTGCACTTGACACGGAGATCACTGACCTCACGGCACTAGGTCTCCAGTCCAAGAATCCAGGTGGGAGCCAGTCTAGACCTGACCCATACGTACCTAGGGAGGGGCATACCTCATCAACAAGGGTACCTGCATAATGAACATTTGTATACCTAACCTTGAATTGTATCCCATATCTTTAACATTTAAAAAAAAAGTACAAGGAAAGTTTCCAGAAGCATGGAGGTGCTGCATCAGGAGTTCCATAGATGCCTTGACATGGAGTCTCCTGGACATGCTGGACTGCCCACCAAAGTTGGAGAAACTCCCAGTGCCCTACCTTCCATCCCCTACCCATCCTCATTCAGATTGCAGTACTCTGTCAGTAACCCACTCTAGCTCCTTTGTGATGATTGTTATCATCCTTGTCATTTGAAGACGGTGCTCACAAGCCGTCATTATGTGAGTGCCCCAGCCTACCACCAAACAAGACAGAAACTGCCCTTGACACCTCCACCCAGTTTCTTCCAGCACAACAAACAACTGCTCACTCCCGCCCCCTCACCCACGCCTCTCCAGGGCTTCCAGGGTGCTGTCCGCTGCTCCTAGGGTTAGTCATATCCATGTCAGCTTTCAGTGGAGTTTCACCACATGGGTAGATTTCGTCATTGCAGCTGAACCCCAAGTTTCCTTCACCTTTGACACCATTCTGTCTGACAACAACTTTTTTTCAGATAAACTCATGCTGCTAGAATTCTACCAAGCAGCAGGCATCTTGCTTTGAATTTCTTTTGGGGTCTTTTTCTGGAGCCTTTTGGCCCATACATGCTCCTTGATTCATACCCCACACACATATGCACCCCACCGCTGCTACCACTAGATTTTCCCCAAATCCCCTCTGTTTGCTTCCCTCTTTCATTGTGTGGATCTAAATCAAGCCAGGCCATCCTCATCCAAGGGCTGTTGTCTGCTCCTGGATGTCCTTTGCTGTCCCTTGGGTTATCCCCAGCTGTTCCTTTCCATACCTTCACATTTCCTCAGCATCCCTTGATCCTTCTTCTTGCCCTCCACCCCCCTTCCTACCTAAGTCTCTCTTAGGGCACTGACCACGGGATGGTAGGTGTGACCAGCCCTCGCTATTTCCCTTTTTACTTTGAGCCCACCTTCTCTGCTGCGGCCTTCCTACGGATTTTTTTTATAGAAATGTCACTTCCCTCTACCCAAAGATTAACCCAAAAAACTCTTATTTTGATTTTTTTTTTTTACCCGAAGCACTGTTACAGGCGCTGTGCTTGAAACGCTATTCTCAACCGCAATGCTGAATTCAAATCGTTTCCTCTTTTTGTTGCTTTTTAAAATAACACAATGATTCTGTGTCATATAAAACAATTTATGGTTGCAACAGAAATGTGGCAATAAAATACTAACATTTTGCTATATAATATTTTCTTTCTGTTATTTAGAAGGTATGGCTTAAAAAATATTTCATCTTGTTACACATATAGTTGTTGATTCTTCTATCTTCACTCTGTGTTAAAGCTCATTTATCAAATATTCCCTGAGCAGTTTTATGCAGGAAGGATTGACAAGGCCCTGAGGATGCTGTACCTGCTGAGCTAATGGCCTAGTGTCAGAAGCAACTGGGCGACTATGGTGAAAGCACAAAGTGCTGGTCTTGGGGGAGGAGGAGGTGGTCAGAGAATGTTTCCCCCAGCGAAGTAAGGTCTAAGCCAAGGCAGGAACATTAACAGGAGCTACCAGGACAGCAAGGAGGGACTGTTCTAGATAGAGGAAGCAGCATGTGTGCAGGACACAGGGAAAGAGGGCAAGGGTTTGTTCAAAAAACATTTATCAAAGTGCCCACTAAGCATGAGCTTTGTCATAAACACTCAACTCCGCCAGGATATGGGTAAAAGGACATAAAAAGGACGCGAAAGAAGCAAAGTGCTAGTCCTAGTTTCGAAGGGTGAATCTCAAGAGGCAATAACGGAGAGTATAAGGCAGGTATTGAGTCTGTATTTTATCATAAGAGTAGTTGAGTCTTCTTCTTCAGCATTACTGGATTTGCTGGTCCGACAACACGAGCTACAGTAATGGAGCAAGAATCAGGTCCTTTGTATAACTATTTCTCTTCATCATACAATTTTTTTGTTGATAATCTAAAATCCATACACCAGAATTTACTCTATCATTTCCCTGTTGTTACTAGTATTTTACTATGGTAGATAAAGCTGTAGTAATCACAGTTCTTGTTGGCTTTCCCCTATACAAACTAAAACCCTTTTTGGCTGCTAATTGAATAGCCTCTTCTGTAGAGTGAGCCCTACCTTTGCTTTGCTCCAGCTCTAGTTTGTATTTTATGCCTCCAGTTGGAGTCCCAAAATGATGTATTTAGTATACTGGGAACAGCATCACATGGCCCCACCTGGCCTTGACCTCTGATATCTTCCCACCCACATCCACTACTACACCTCCACCAGAGTACCTGGTATAGCATGAGAAACACTCAGACAGTGCATTCACACCAAGGAGAAGCCCCACGGGCTGGATTCTCCTGGAGGGAGAAACCATGGTGAGAACTGGACAGTGCACACACCGAAAATGTACCAAGAACTCACACCAAACACTTTCCAACACTTCCTCTTTTTCTCAGATCTTTTTTAGTTATTCCTGCTTAGTTGTTAATTGCCGTCAGTGAATGTAGCAGAGGAAGGAAGTGAATACCACCCTACTTCAGCGGTTAGGCTATTTTAGGCCCTACGTGATGGATTCCCCAATTAGAGATGTATGCTAAAGGTTCAATTAAGCTTCACACCAGTGTCAGAAATCACCACCTTTTCTCTCCAGTGTGGCTGTCAAAGAGCCAAAACATGTCCTCGATGTTCTATAACTATCTAGGCATGGTGGTACTCCTTTTTTGGGTTGTTTTCCACTCATTGAAACTCTTCTTGTTATTTTGACATTTTCTTGGCCTGGCCACTTAACTTCCTCTCAATTTAAATGTTATTCATTAAGGAAACACCCTGTTTTCATGGTTCATAATTTCTTGCTAACTAGGCTGTGTATACCCAAGTTAGTAAAACTCATGCCAAAGTTTTTATCTCTTCCAGAAATCTTCCACCAGTGATCTAGCTCCTTGCTACTCTTTTAGTGTATTTTTTTTGAGTTGGAGTCTCACTCTGTCGCCCAGGCTGGAGTGCAGTGGCATGCTCATGGCCACCACAGCCTCAACCTGCTGGACTCAGGTGATCCTTCCGCCTCAGTCTTCCAAGTAGCTGGAACTACAGGCATATGCTACCACATCTGGTTTATTTTTTGATTTATTGTAGAGATGAGGTCTCACCAAGTTGCCCAGGCTGGTCTTGAATCTGTTAGCTCAGGCAATTCTCTCACCTCAGCCTCCCAAAGTGCTGGGAATACAGGCTTGAGCCACCACTGACCTTAGTGTATTTTTAAATCCACTCCAATTCCTGTTAAGAATCCACATGTGGACTGGCTCAGTGGCTCAGTCTATAATCCCAGCACTTTGGGAGGCCGAGGGGACCGGATTACCTGAGCCTACGGGTTCAAGACCAGCCCCGACCATTTGGCAAGACCTCGTCTCTACAATAAATTTTTTTTAAAAATTAGCCGGGTGTGATAGCACATGCCTGTAGTTCCGGCTACTTGGAAGTCTGAGGCAGAAAGATCACTAGAGACCAGCGGGTCGATGCTGGGGTGGCCATGAGTGTGCCACTGCACTCCAGCCTGGGCGACAGAGTGAGACTCCAACCCATTAAAACAAAATTTAAAAAAGAATCCACATGTGCCTTTATGGAGAAGGGAGAATGCCAAATTACAGAGTACTCCATTTACTTATGTATTCTCTTATTTGTTCAAGAAACATTTATCAAAGTGCCCACTAAGCACGAGCTTTGCCGTATACACTCCACCAGGATCTGAGTAAAAGAACATAGACGCAAAGTGCTAGCACTAGGCTCGAATTTTAATCAAGAATTAATGTTATTCCATTTTCTGGATGTCTTAACAGCAACAACAAAAAGCCTCACATAACTTACAAAGAGGATTCTACCACAGTAGGACACCTCACATAATTAACCCCTGGAGGAGATCATTTCTTAAATACTTCCTTTCTCTATATGACAAAATTATTTTCAGGCATAATCATAAAATGAGGTAGATAGTAGCTACAGCCAGAAAATAAGCACAAACAATAAACATGTTCTCTTATTGAACTCTACATATGTAATTATGCCAAAAAAAAATAAATAAAGCAAAACACATACACAGAAAGTGTCCAGATGTGATAGATTCCATCTGTAATCCTAGCACTTTGGGAGGTCAAGACAGGAGGATTGCTTGAGGCCAGGAATTTGAGACCAGCTGGGCAACATAGCAAGACTACATCTCTACTAAAAAAAAAAAAAAAAAAAAAAAAAAAAAACCGGGG
>NW_007260288.1:127724-134152 GCF_000164805.1 Carlito syrichta | reverse complement strand
GAGTGGATTGCCTGAGCCCGCGGGTTCAAGACCCACCTGGGCAGGCGAGAGCTCATCTCTACAATAAATCAAAAAAATTTGCTGGGCATGGTAGCGCACATCTGTAATTCCGGCTACTTGGAAGGCTGAGGCAGAAGGATCACTAGAGCCCAGCAGGTCAATGCTGCAGTGACCGGGAGCGGCCACTGCACTCCAGTCTGGGCAACAGAGTAAGACTCCAACTCAAAAAAAAAAAAAAAAAAAGTTGGGTGTGGTGGCAGGCACCTGTAGTCCCAGCTACTCAGAAGGACTAACTGAGGCTAGGAGTTTGAGGTTGCAGTGAGCTATGATTGCGTTGCTGCACTCCAGCCTGGGCAACAGATTGAGACTCTGTTTTAAAATTTAGAGAAAAAAAATTACAGTATAAGAAAGAAGACAGGGTTGGGCTCGGTGGCTCAGTCTGTAATCCCAGCACTTGGGAGGCTGAGGCCAGGGGATTGCCTGAGCCCAGGGGTTCAAGACCAGCCTGGACAACTTGGTGAGCCCTCCTCTCTACAATAAATAAAAAAAATAAGCCGGGTGTGGTAGCACGTTCCTGTAGTTCCAGCTACTTGGAAGGCTGAAATGAAAGAATCACCTAAGTCCAGCAGGTCGAGGCTGAGGTGGTCATGCACATGCCACGGCACTCCAGCCTGGGTGACAGAGTAAGACTCCAACTCAAAAAAAGAAAATTAGTCTTTGTATATTCATGTGCAGCAGACACTATGTTCAGATTTGTCCTTTCTTTACTCATAGTTGAAGAACAGCTTTTATTAATTTGAACTTCAAAAGAGTTTTCATGTGAGACAACAGATATATAAATAGTCAAGAAAGGGATATAGTTTAGCAAAGATTCTCATAAATCCATTTCACGATAAATGTCAGCAATTGTAATACTGTCTATATTTTTGTTTATTTGAAATCGATCCCAACTGTTTTCAGGTCTTCATATTCAGGATCTTCCATTATCTTCAAATATCTTTGCCAGAAAATTTATCATGGATTTCTTCTATGCTTACTATAGACTTCCAAAGTTTTTCTTCTGCAACAATCAGGCAAAATAATGACAGAATCAGAGAAAATATTGGTATTACTTAATCGATTCTTTTAGAACAAGTGTCTAATTCTTGGAGAAAATGAGTAGGGCACTCAATCACTGCCCTTTGAGTTTCTTCTGGCAATGCAGGCCCATGCCTTTTGTCATTTCTCTTCCTTCTTCTCCAAAATGTAAATTTATTTTTTATGTAAATATTATCTGTTTACATTTTGTGTTACAGAGTTAAAGACCTTCCTGTTTCTTTCTTTCTCTCTTTCTTTTTTTGGAATAAATTCTGAGACACTTTAAAAAATATGGAATGCTTCATGAACTTGCATATCAAATTTGCTATTTTCAAAAAATTTCCTATTTTCTGTGCACAGTCTTCAAGGAAAAAATTTTAAAGCTCGGTACTCACTATATATTGTTTAAAGCTAATTTCAGGGGCTTGTGGAAACTTCAGCCAAAAAAAAAAAAAAACAACCACATAACTTAAAAAATAAAAATAGCATAGAGCAGAGAGCAAAATTTAAACTGATCCTTTCAACTTCAGAGTTTGTGATTGGTTTTTCAAAATTCATCTTTGTGGTATGCACAGCTTCATACCGAGCACCCAGCTTGTCATTTGTCACCTGTACTCTGCAGCATTCGTTATTGTTGAGACTACAAGAATGAATAAAATTTTTTATAGCTCCAGAAGTATCACACATGAAGAAGCACGTTGAAGAAGAATAAACGCTGTGAGGTTCCGAGAATGACTTGCAGAAGGCATGAAAAAGCACTTTGATCAGTTCTTTGATCTTTACTAAACACCACCGTGAACGCAAGTCATAGTTGTGATGCTGTCATTTCCTTGACCACAGCAAAGGTTCATGTGCAGTCCATACATGTCCAATTGTTCCTGTAAATGTTTGGTGCACTCAGCACCAATCTTCCCAGAAATTGGAAAGATTCCCCAAAATGATTATTTTAACTTGATCATCTTCAAAAAGAACTAAATGAAATACTAGGAGTTATATCAAAAGGAATGCCGGCCAGGTGCAGTGGCTCACGCCTATAATCCCAGCACTTTGAGAGGCCAAGGTGAGAGGATTGACTGAGCCCACAGGTTCGAGACCAGCCTGGGCAACTTGGTGAGACCTCGTCTCTACAATAAATCAAAAAATTAGCTGGGTGTGGTGGCATGTGCCTGTAGTTCCACTTACTTGGAAGGTTGAGGCAGAAGGATCACCTGAACCCAGCAAATCGAGGCTGTGGTGAGTGTGCCACTGCACTCCAGCCTGGGCAACAGAGTGAGACTCTGACTCAAAAAAAAAAAAAAAAAAGAATGCCAGCTTACTTTGTTTTTTAAATATTTACCACTATTTCAATTTGATGCAATTTCCCAGAAGATTAACAAATTAATTTAAAATTGTTGGAAATATGTTTGAAATAAAACCATCTTCTAAAAGATTATGTGTAATTTTATTAAAATGTCCCTTCAAAACTGGATTACAACTTAAATTTAAATATTTCTACCAGCACCCAAAACTTTCTTTGGTTTGCTAATGATATATCTGCTCGATAGCCACAGAGAGAAAGATTTCATTCAGCTAAAAACATAAAGTCCAAATAATTATATAAACTGTATCACTATTTTTGTCTTTAATCTATTTTCATGCAGTGTGTTTTATTAATAGTTTCTAGGAGTTATATTCCACTGTCAAAGTTTTTCATTTTCCTAAGCAGGTGAGATGTGATGCAGTTACCTCATGCTCAGAGACTTTAAGGTGCACAGGTGGGAGTGGTGGATGCATAAACCCCAGACCAAAAACGATTTGTACCTTCTAAAACTACTGAAATAAAGAAAAAAAGATGTAATTTCTACCAAATTTTAAGGCCAATTACAAAGTTGAATGTTATATTTTTAAAATTTCATCTGCAAGTCGTTGCCAACAAAAACATACAAAAATAATTTTTTAAATAAACCATCTATGCTGGGCATGGTGGCTCACGCCTGTGCAACATAGCGAGACCCTGTCTCTACAAAAAAAATTTTAAAATTAACTGGACATCATGTTGCCTGTGGTCCCAGCTACTCAGGAGGCTGAGGCAGAATTGTCTGCGCCCAGGAGGCCAAGGCTTTGGTGACCCGTGATCATGCCACTGTACTCCAGCCTGGGCGACAGAGTGAGACTCTGACTCATTAAACAAACAAATAAACCATCTATGTCCTTTGCATTTTGGCAGACATTTATGAAGACATGAAGTTGTTCAATAAAACCATTTCATTCTTTTCTTCTTTCTGTTGAGCAGGAGGGAAGGCGCCGTCTTCTCTATGAGACTCAGTTTCTCTCTTCACCGGGTTGTTGCTCGTGTCAGGCACTGGCAAAAAAAGAAAGTTTGATTTAAACCGGGCTTGGTGGCTCAGCCTGTAATCCCGCGCCTTGGGAGGCTGAGGTGAGTGGATTGCCTGAGCCTGCGGGTTCGAGACCCGCCTGGGCAACTTGGCGAGACCTCATCTCTACAATAAATAAAAGAATCAGCCGGGAGTGGTAGCGCGTCTGTAATTCTGGCTGCTCGGAAGGCTGAGGCGGAAGGATCACTGGAGCCCAGCAGGTCGAGGTTGTGGTGGCCGGGGGCGGCCACTGCATTCCAGTCTGGGCGAAAGAGTGAGACTCCAACTCAAAAAAAAAAAATAAAAAAAAAAAGAAGTTTGATTTCCTTGACTCATTGTTTTAGTTTTAAGACCGACAATTAGTAATTAAAATTATAAAAATAAATTTTAAGTTTAAAGATGTAACTCAAGTTTCAAATATTTCATGTATGAACTAAAATTTGCATGTACCAAACAAAAATACTTCAATTCACGGTTTGCACTCTGTTTTACTGGTTCACATTTCAAACACAGATAAAAATTCTAATTGGTCACACAAAATGACAGTGCTGTGCCTTCTCTAAAACCATTGGATTACCATCATGTGTTTTGAATTTATTGTTTAAACACAGATGTGTAATATCATGGGGGGGGGTGAAGATGCCAACACACCTGAGTGAACTTCAAGTTACATGTCATCAAGAACTTAATGTTGAGTAGGCAGAAGTCCAAGCATAAGCCTTCCCTAGCCTGATCCCTTCCTCCTAATAGCCTGCAGGAAAACCATAGTTAAATGTCCAATGGAAGCTGCTACTGACACTCAGAAGAATAAGCACAACTTTTGTGATTTCACAGACTTTTTATTTGAGAGATTAGATCAGGATTTTTTTTTTTTTACAGAGGAGCAGATTTTACCTACGTTTATCAAAATCAGTGACGTGTGTAGCTATTTGAAATATTGTAAAAATAATTAAGTTTATATCTGAGTTGTATTTTTTATAGAAAGCATAATCTTTGAATAAACAGTTTCGCCAAGATAGTATATGAGTGTTATCACGATTGTTAACTTACTGTTATCTGACAAGAACTCACCCTTCACTGCAAAGTAAAATCAATGTTTGTTAATATGAAAAGTCACCTGTAAACATAACTCACTAAGTAAAAGTTGATTTAAAGAAAAGGAACTTAGAACTTACTCTTGAAACAAACACATGTGTCTGACTGAGTTCTCTGTTAGGATTAGCTACCATGCAATGTTTGGTAAAGGACAAGTAATTAAAATATACTAACTGGAAGCCTTAATATATCATCAAAAGTCAACCATAATTACAGTAACTCTTCAGAACTTAGACCAACAAAAGATTTTTTTTCAGGAAGGAATATATTACCACTGACCCTGATCAAGGCATGGCAATCACAAAGGAAGAACAACTTTTAGTTTTATTGCTTTTGAGTTCTCAATACACAGTCCACCCCTTATTTCCTGTATCCTAGAGGACAATTCTCACTGTCCCACCCTTGGTATGCTTCTGCTCTGTCCTTTTATAAATGACAACTTTGGTTAACCCTGTTAAGATTAGAAGAGAGGCCAGGCTCGGTGGCTTAGCCTGTAAACCTGCGCTTTGAGAGGCCGAGGTGAGTGGATTGCCTGAGCCCGTGGGTTCGAGACCCACCTGGGCAACTTGGCGAGACCACATCTCTACAATAAATCAGAAAAATTAGCTGAGTGTGGTAGCACACACCTGTAGTTCCAACTACTTGGAAGGCTGAGGTGGAAGAATCTCTGGAGCCCAGCAGGTCAAGGCTGCGGTGGCCGGGAGCGGCCACTGCACTCCAGTCGGGGGGACAGAGTGAGACTCCAACTCAAAAAAAAATCATAAAAACTCTGAGACCAGGATGAACACAATCTAACTTCGGAAGCTTATTGCTCCCATTCTTCCACAAACTGGAGTTTTGGCTTTCACACAACTTATAATTCAAACTCGGGTCACATCTAAGAGCCTTAGTATTGGTCACAGGCTTCTGGGTCATGATCTTAGGATTTATTGAAGGTGTAAATTGTGGAATATAGTTTTAGAAGACAGCCATTTTGTTGAAACAATGCGGCTGGGTTACTTGCAGGTAGTCCACTGTGAACTTTGGACGGGGCCACATTCCAAACATTCTGGGATGGGCCACTTTCATTTGTAAAGTAAATACTTAAGCTTCTATAGAATTGTTTAACTTGGCATAAATCAATCAGCTTAGGATGAAAAAGGTTTATAGAATATGTCAGTCACAGATTAGGTTATCCTTTGTTATGGGATGTTAAGATTATCATATGAAAAGGGTTTAAAGGCAATCATTGATTAAGTTTTCATGGATTAAGGTTTCTGGTGGGTGGGGGACGCCCCTCCCACATCTGACTTTGTGTATAAAAGACCCGTTGTAATTCCCAATGACACACACATCACTTCTGCACTAGACTGGAGTTCAGTCTCTTTCTTTCTCTCTCTTCTTCGCCCCAATCGCCAACGCTGTCTCCACCTTTGGGATACCCTGAACCCGGCTGGAGCTGGTCCTCAGCAGATATGCATCTTACAACTTAATTCTTTCTTTTTTTTTTTTTTTTTGAGTTGGAGTCTCACTCTGTCACCCAGACTGGAGTGCAGTGGCAGGCTCCTAGCCACCACAGCCTCAACCTGCTGGGTTCCAGCCATCCTTCCGCCTCAGCCTTCCAAGTAGCTGAAATTGCAGGCACGCACTACCACACCTGGCTAATTTTTTGATTTATTGTAGAGATGAGGTCTCACCAAGCTGCCCAGGCAGATCTCGAACCTGCAGACTTAGGCAATCCACTCACCTCGGCCTCCCAAAGTGCTAGGATTACAGGCTGAGCCACCGAGCCTGGCCCAACTTAATTATTTTGCAATAATTTCAGACTTACAGAAAAGATGGCATGAACTACCTAGTGCTAACATCTTGGTTTCCAGGTATCACTGAATATATTAACATGCCAGGTGGGAGGATGTGTCCAAA
>NW_007260288.1:98679-127704 GCF_000164805.1 Carlito syrichta | reverse complement strand
AAAAAAAAAAAAAAAAAAAAGATAAGAAGAGAGAATTGAGTAGTGGGTCTCTCAGTCTCAACATGTCTCAGTCGAAACCCATCCTGGGTAGGTATCTAGAATCTAATCTCACTTTATTCTAAAGTTAATGTGTTGTTTTGCCTGGGCTGGTCTTACTTAATTCTTCTTCCATCTCAAAATCTGTAATAGCAGTCTCTTTCCTGCCATACCAGAGAAACAGAACTTGTTAGTTCAAGGTCCTTGAGTTGGAAGTCAACGGTCCCCGCTTCTGCTCTGCTAACAGTTAAGTTTGGAACTTAGGCAAATCAACAAAGCTGTTGCCATTGAATTTCCTTCCCTTTAAAATGAACCAATGGCTGGAAGCCACTTGAAAGGTCACCTCTGCACCAGAAGACCACCCATCTCACCTTCCCCCTCTAGCAAGGCCATCACTGTGTCTCCAGTCAGCAAAACTTAATTACGTTTGCCATCAGTTCATTTTTTTCTCTCACCCCCACATCCAGCAACGTGCACATCCTACCCATTTTTCTTTTGAAATTCATATTATCTCTATATTCTCTATTACAGAGGTCCCCACCTCCTGGTCTGAGGACCAGTACCAGCCCTTGGCCTGTTAGGAACCGTGTCACACAGGAGGTGAGCGAAGCTCCATCTCCTGTCAGGTCTATAGGGTCAGAAGATTCTCAACAAACTCTGGAGTGAACTGAGCATGTGAGGGATCTAGATTGTGTGCTCCTTATGAGAATCTAATACCTGATGATCTCCCCCACCCCACTCCCCCCTACCTTGCCCCACGGAAAAATTGTCTTCCATGAAACCAATCCTTGATGACAAAATGGATGGAGACCACTGTTCTATCACATTCAAAATCCAAGCTTATACCACCCCATTTCTATATGTATTCAACAGCTTCCTGGGTAGGCTTCTAGAATTCAATCTCCCTTTATTCTAAAGCTAATGTGTTGTTTTGCCTGGGCTGGTCTTACTTAATGCTTCTTTCATCTCAAAACCTGTAATAACAGTCTCTTTCCTGCCATACCAGGGAAACAGACCTGTGTTAGTTCAAGGCCCTTGAGTTGGAAGTCAAGGCTCCCACTTCTGCTCTGCAAACAGTTAAGTTTGGAACTTAGGCAAATCAACAAAGGTGTTGCCATTGAATTTCCTTCCCTTTAAAATGAACCAATGGCTGGAAGCCACTTGAAAGGTCATCTTGTTCTACCCCTCAATATCCGAGGAGGAAAAAAAGGCACAAGGGAAGCCTAATGTGCGCCTCTCACCTCTTGGCAGACATGCTGAGAAAAACTTGGTCTAGAAAGCAAGATGGGATGACTGGTATTAAAATATTTCCTCTGGTGGGCACTGTGGCTTCCACTTGTAATTCCAGCACTTTGGGAGGCCGAGGTGGGAGGATTTTTTGAGCCCAGGAGTTCAAGACCAGTCTGGGCAACATAGTTAAACCTCATCTCTATAAAAAAAATTTAAAAATTAGCTGGGTATGCACCTGTGGTCCCCGCTACTTTGGAGGCTAAATTGAAAGGATCACCTAAACCCAGGATGTTGAACTTGCAGTGAGCCATGATTGTGCCACTGCACTCCAACCTGGGTAACAGAGTGAGACCTTGACTCATACACACACACAAAAAAAATTCCTTCTGTAATCTTTGGGAAGTAATCTGTCAAAAACACAAGATGTAAAACAATGCATACATTATGCTACCATGTGTGTGTTTGTTGTTGTTCCTTATAAAGGAAGGTGTTATGTCATCACATATGTTTGTGCATGTAGAGACTGTCCTTGCTCCCAGCAATGGCTTCTGAGAGCAGAACTGGGGAACTGGGGGGGAATGTCCAGAGGGAGAAGAGCAGGCTGAAGAGGCGGATAAGGAAAGGCATGTGCGAATCTTTCAGTTCTCTCCTGCTTGCTGGTCAGACCCAAAAAGAAACTTTTGGTTTCAGTGAGAAAATCTGAATGAATTACCTTGTTCTTTTTCTTTCTTTTCTCAGTAACTTTACTAAACTAGAAACAATTGGTGCTTTCTTGCTGCTGACCCTGGCAGAGACCCACAAATAGGTCCATACAAGAAAGGTGTGAAAAGTTTGGGAGTCTCTTGGGAGTAGAACTTTTGCACATCCCAAATTTCAAACCAGAAGGAACACCCAGGCAAAACAGGGGAGTTGTGTGTTAGAGGACATGCTGTGTCCCTTTCACACAAGCCCAGAAGCTGGCAGAAGACTCTCTTGGTGCCAGCTGTTGTCATCCTGTGACCTCTCTTTGTGACCACCAGTCCTGTGGTTTACTGTCACTGTTGTTTGAAAAAAGCTGAAATGAACCAGAAGTCAACTCCACTCCAAGCTCCAAGCCTTCAGTAGTGCCTATTAACCCTCTTTTTCCTGAAAATATTCTTCCTTTTCATCTCCCTTGATGCCATGGGCTGAAAAGCAGCAAGCCTATTCAAATGTACAGATGGAGATGTGCACTAATAAAATGCCCTCTGAAACCTCACATGCGTATGGGAAAGAGAAAGCTGATTTACATTAGACTTCATAGAGAGAACATTAAGCATTCATAAATTTTTTTACTAGGGTAATAATAGCCAACATTTGCAGGGCAATTTCCTATCTCTCCTGGTCTTTAGTGCTGTCCATCTACTGGTGCAATTACTAGGTCAACGCAAGTACTTCATTTAGGGTTGTAGTGAGGGAATAGCTGTGCTCTCTGTCAGTTACACATTGATGCATGTAACCAGCCTCCCTCACACAGCCATTAGAATTAATAGGATCTCATTAAGTCGACCATCACTCTTCGGAGGCCAGCCAGACAGCTATGTTCACCTCTAGGTCTGTAATCTGTGGCAAAGCAGATGTCTTGGAATTGGTTAAGCACTCAGAACTTATCCAGCACTGAAAATAAATGCAGCATATGCTCTGTTCTCATGTGTGCTGGCTATGGGTGGTCATCTGTCACTTAGATTCTGAAGTGTGGTGAAATAGATTTCTCATGTCGAGGCTAAACATAGGTAACGTGGGAAGAAATCTGTAGTTCAAGCTCCAACTGTTAAAGATGTAGCTGCTGCAGGGCATGGTGGCTCATGCCTGTGATCAGAATACTTTGGGAGGCTGAGGTGGGAGAATTGCTTGAGCCCAGGAGTTCAAGGCCAACCTGGGCAACATAGCAAGAGCTTGTCTCTACCAAAAAATAAAATATTAGCTGGGTGTGGTGTCTCACGCCTGTAGTCACGCCTGTAGTCACAGAGAATTGCCTGAGCCCAGGAGGTTGAGGCTGTGGGGAGCTGTGATTGTGTCACATTGCACTCCAGTCTGGGCAACAGAGTGAGACTTGACTCAAAAATAAATAAATAAATAAGAGAGAGAGAGAGAGAGAGAGAGAGAGAGAGAGAGAGAGAGAGAGAGAGAGAGATCCAACTGTTGCTCTCTGGGCAGAAGGCCTTTACCAGGAATTTTGCAGTATCTGGTACAATAATACTTGCTGACTAATATAATAGAAGTCATGGTAGCAGCAGCAGCAGCAACCACAACAATACTAATAATAACTAGGGCCAGTTGCAGTGGCTCATGCCTATTATAATCCCAGCACTTTGGGAGGCCGAGGTGGGAGGATCGCTTGAGCCCAGGAGTTCAAGACCAGCCTGGGCAACATAGCACAACCTCGTCTCTACAAAATAAAAATAAAAAAATTAGCTAGGTGACATGGTACACACCTGTAGTTGCAGCTACTCATGAGATTGAGGTGGAAGGATCACCTGAGCCCAGGAAGTCAAAGCTGAGATGTGCCATAATTGTCACTACACTTCAGCCTGGGACAGAGTGAGATCCCGACAGAAAGAGAGAGCAAGAGGGAGAGAAGAAGAGAGAGGAAAAAAGAAAGAAAGAAAGAAAAAAAGACCATGTCTAAGGCCTAACCTTGAAAGGCCCTGTCCACCTTCCATAATGCTTTCCAGGACCCCCAGAAATCAGGGCTTACTGCCTGAAGCAGAGATTGTGGAGGTGAGTCCCCTGCCCATCTTCTCCAGAGGAGGCAAGGGTTGCATTCTCTGGGAACCCGCCCGGGAGCTTCTTTGCTTTCATAAGAGGATTTTCTCACCAGCAGCCCATCCCAGGTTGCCAGTCACCCTGCCACATGAACAGCTCTGTGAATCCACGGTGCACAGGTCTCAGCCCTGAACTTCCCCTCATGTCTCTCTCTCGTGACCACTTCCTCAGCCACCAGCACCACCGTTCAATGAGCAAACACCTCTGATTTCCATAAGAGTTCCAGTTTATTTAAAAGGAATGGTTTCGCCCAACGAAACATGCTAACTGGAACTCAGTTAATATTGACTATATAAGTATTTCATGAAAATCTTCAAAACTTGTATACCTCTACCCAAGAGCAGGTCCAGGTTTTGTGGGGTCCAAGCTTGGTGATTTTGAAGTGAGGCCAAGGCCATGGAGGGCTGCGCACGTGAGGAACCTGACGCTGCAGCTTGCTAGCTCTCTGGCAAATCCATCTCTGCCCTTATCAGGGACAGAATTCCAGGAGGGGCATTGTGCCTCTCTGCAGTGGACGACCTCCCACCTAGCATGATCTCTCACTCACAGGTGGGTCATATGAGGAAGAGCATGAGGGCTGGAGTCAGAAAGGTCTGGGCATGAGTTCAAGCTCTGACTCTTCACTGCTCTGTGGTCTTATGCATAGACCTTCCTCGCTGTGCTTCAGGCAATGCAGATTCTATGTGTGTTGTGAGGGTTCCAAGGGTGAGTGTCACATATGGAAATGTGTGAATGCTGTTCACTAAGTGGACAGTGGACCAGACTCCCGCTCAACAGCTTTTGCTAGATCTGGTACATATGATTTAAATCTTCCCTATATAAAGACAGGCGAGACTAAGTGCAGCAGCTCACCTCTGTATTCCCAGCACTTTGGGAGGCTGAGGCAGAAGGATCATTTGAGCTCAGGAGTTCGAGATCAGCCTAGGCAACATGGCGAAACCTCATTTCTACAAAAAATTTAAAAATTAGCTGGGTGTGTTGATGCATGCCTGTGGTTCCAGCTACTTGGAAGTCTGAGGTGGAAAGATCACCTGAGCCCAGGAGGTCAAGGCTGTGGTGTGCTGTAATCCATGTCACTGCACTCCAGCCTGGGTAACAGAACGAGGCCCCAACTCTAAATAAATAAATATAAAAAATTAGCTGGGCGTGGTGGCAAACACCCTGTAGTCCCAACTACTTGGGAGGCTGAGGCAGGAAGATTACTTGAGCCCAGAAATTTGAAGTTTAATGAGCTATAATCGTTTCACTACATTCCAGCCTAGGTGACAGAGCCAGACCCTGACTCCCTCAATCAAGGCAAATTAGTTATTAGCTCGTCAAACAATAACCCCTATAACCCATCCCCAGCCGCAGAAAAGAGTCATACTCTTCACAATAATTAAGGCAAATACTAAATTTATTCTGTTGATTTGACCAACCACACTGGACAAAAGTGTTGGGTTTCATTTGCATAATGTAAAAACATTACTACACTCAAATACTTTACAATGTTAAAAATAGATATTCATAAGAAAGATTCGAAAAGGCATTTGATATAAAACATACACAGTATGCTATTAGAATATACAAATGCGTAAAAGAAAATAGAGTCATAAGAATTATAAAAGTAGCATCATCAATAATTTACAAAATTTCTACTTTTCTTAAAGGTCATGTTCTCATCCTTTGGGATGTACAGAAATTATGTGGTTTACACAGTTTTATTCATTCAAAACATCAAGTTTTGACTGTTTTAAGCATAGCATGTACAGTACAAAATGTTTCCATAGGAACATAACAGAAACTGTCACTAGTGGCCTGCTGTCATATGGCTCCTAATTCATCAGTTAGCCATTAAGACACTAGTCCAGCTTATTGCTACAGTATTCAAGTTATTCTATTCACCCAAAATATAATGAATTCCATTTATACCAGAACTAATGAGAAAGGCTCAAAGAGTTATAATATACACCAATATACACAAAACAACTATTCTGAGTTAAAATGAAGATCCCATACTTAAATAAGAACCAAGAAGAATAACTTTTGGCTAATACATTATCATTGTGATTGGTATTTTAACAATTTTGAGCAAAGTGCACAGTGAATGGAATCAGTCAGCAGAAACGATCCTTCCATGCTCTCTCAACTGATGTCCTTGGAGTCACACCCCTAAGAAATGAGAACTTTGAGACCTGGTGTGTACCAGAGTAGCTTCACAAATTGAATCCATGGGAACCACGTGGAGTGACATTCATGAGTCATCAGAGTCCAGACTGTCCCCTAAGAAATGGCATAAATCACTATCCAGAGCCACTGAGTAGAGTCAGCAGAATCAGCTTCCAAGATAGAAATGTTGTCTTAATTTAGAGCAAAATGGCATCATTCAGCCATATTCGAGTGTTGGAGGACCCCGAACAAAATTGAAATAGCCGGCCAGAGCTCCAAGGTCTATATAGAGAGAACGTTGTCTCTTCAGCATCTCAGATTCCTCAGTGCTTCCTGTGCATGAAGAATCTAAAAAGGGAAACATTGAAAAAATAAAATAAATGATGGAGGAACATATCAAATAATAAATAGTCTTCCTTCTGCAAAGAACTAATCCTGTGGGACCTAATGATACAGTGTCTAAGCTCTGGAGATTAGTCTTTGAATACCATGGGCTAGATCATGTAATATGGCATAGTCATAGAGTTCAAACAGAAATCAACAAAGATAAGAAATTAGTTAGTGGGCTGCGGACAGTGGCTCATGCCTAAATTCCTAGCACTTTGGGGGGCAGAGGCAAGAGGACTGCTTGAGCCCAGGAGTTGGAGTCTAGCCTGGGCAACATAGCAAGACCTCATCTTCACAAAAAAGAAAAAAAAAATTAGCTGGGCATGGTGATGTGTGCCTGTAGACCCAGCTACTCAGGAGGCTGAGGCAGAAAGATCACCTGAGCCCAGGAGGTTGAGGCCGTGATGAGCTGTGATCATGCCACTGCACTCCATCCTGGGTGACTGAGTGAGGCCCCAACTTAAAAAAAAAAAAAAAAAAAGAGAAAAGAAATTAGTTAGAAATCTTGGCATATTTTTCAACATCCCAGATGGTTCTCTATAAATACAGAAAAGTGAGACAAGAAGCAGAGAAATGCAAACAAGTGTTTCTGGCTTGACATCTGAGCTTGGACCTAAATGTATTAAGAATGCCACAGATTTTTAAGAAAAACGGAGAAAGAAAAATATGCCTTTTTTTAAAAGACAAAAAGCATATTCCATGCTTCTGGAATACATACTGACTGTCCTAAATGGGAGTGGTTTGTATCTGGCAAAGAGATTTTAAGCACAGGAAGACAGAAATGCAAATTGACTTCAGACTCCATATTTTATCTGTGCAGGGCAGTGCTGTAGTGTTTCCTAGGACTGGAGTGGCTTATCACGAGCAAGTTAAACAGTACCCTATATTTTACCAACAGGAAAGCTGTCATGCTCGATTTGTTTTAAAGCCAAGCCAACTGTTGCAAAAAAAAAAAAAAAAAAAAAGTTTTAAAAAAGCAAGCCAGAGGCAATTTCCAATGACTAGGTGACCCCCACTTGTACTGAAACCTGTTCTAATATGGTGGTAAATTAGTCAATTAAAAAAATGCTTTGGCTAATGTTCTTCCTTTTTTTCCAAGTGCTTTCATGAACCACATCAGAGGGCTGATGTGGACCAAAAAAAGAAGGGAAGCCAGGGGGCCCTGCACACAGCAGGAGTCCTTACCAGCAATGTTCTCTGGAAGTTCCAGCTCCTTCCTGTTCAGCAGCCTCTTGCGCTCAAAGAGGGCAGAATCCAGGCTCTGACAGCGTGGCTGGTCCTCCCTGGGGGGGTTCAGGGCTTCGTGCTTCAGCAGGTCTGCGGCCTTTGGGCGGTGATTGGGGTTCCTCTCCAGGGCAGCTTCAATCAGCTCTCTCATGCCTGGACTGCAGTCAGCGGCAATGTCTTCCAGGGGAGGCGCTTGCTTGTGGATCTACCAAAACACCAGCTTTCTTACCATCAGTGGTATGGACATACCCTCTCTCCCTCCACTCCCGGAAAAGCACTCTAGTAACAAGACCTAGGAAGTCATTTTTTCCCTACCATGTGCCCTGCAGCAAATACAGTTCATACCCCTCAACAAGCTTCCCTTTAATTTCCTAGGGACACTGAGTTAGACCCATCTTTTGGGCTAATGCTGCAAAAGACACACACTAGGCTGGAATAGCAGTGACAGCTTCCTATCTCTAGCCCAAAGGTGCAATGCAGTAATGCAAAAGTGTCTGCTTCTAGATCTCTCCAGAGTAAAATAAGCATTGCATGTTCTACTGCAAGCTAGGCTAGAGAGGAAAGAAAACTCTTAACATCTTTTTTTTCCTTAATAGTCAAAGAACACATATAACTTCCTTGGCTGAAAGATTTATGCTACTAAGTGGTATTTTATTACAACACGCATAATGAAAACATATGTAACTTATGTCCAATGTATATTTTAGTAAGTTCCCACTAATAGCTATGTTTTCTTTGCAAGCATAAAGCCTTCCTGGGGGGGGGGGGAGCGGGGACACACCTCATCAACAAGGGTAACTACATAATGAAGATTTGTATACTTAACCTTAAATTATACCCCACATCTTTAAAATTAAAAATTAAAAAAAAAAAGAATAAAGCTTCCTTCCACAGAAGAAGAACCTGCAGCTGCCTCTCATGGGTCACAACTTCACCATCACCCCATTCAGGTATGGGTATCACAGGAGGCAGAGCAGCCCCTCCCATCCCTCCCCGTCCCAGCTGACTCCACTTACTATGTACAGGTAGGAAGGATAGGCTGTACGAGGGTAGCGCTTCACCCAGGGTGGGGTGCCCGTCTGCATGTGAATGAGTGTGGCACCCAGGCTGTAGATGTCCGCTTTGGTTGAGTGGCCCCTGCACAGGATGACCTCTGGGCTCATGTAAATCTGAAAAAGATGTGGAAAACTTCAGCATGATCCCTGCATTTGTCTGACTTTCCATTCCCGAATCCATTCCTGGAAATGGGCTCATTCACCCTTATCAGAGCCTTTCAAAAGAGAACGCCACTCTTGTATTCCCTAAGACAAGGAAAAATATGCAGGCGTTCTCTGGGAACCAGGTAGCCATGGATGGAGGGATCCCTGGAGCCTCACAAAATAACACTTTTCTCAAGATTGAATACATGGTTGATCTAGTGGCAAGGGGGCTGGAAACAGTGTAGTTAATTCCTCTGTTAAAGCACCAATTCCTTTGGCATTTAAGTGGACACTGCAAATATGTGTCTTCACTTGTTTGTCATTAAATTGCCAAGCCTCTCTTACCTGCAGTGAACAAAAATCTAACGTCTTTGGCAGAAGTACAGAGTATTAACGCCAACCTCTTGGAAGGGAAGAACTTAAAAACTCATGTGTGATATTCTAAAATGACTCTAAAGAGTCATTTCTAGCCGGACGTGGTGGCTCAGCCTGTAATCCCACCACTTTGAGAGGCTGAGTGGGAGGATTGCTTGAGGCCAGGAGTTAAAGACCAGCCTGTGCAATACCTCATCTCTTCAAAAAAATAAAAATAAAAATAAATTAGCAAGGCATGGTGGTGTGTGCCGGTAGTTCCAGTGACTCAGGAAGCTGAGGCAGAGGATCGCCTGAACCCAGGAGGTCAAGGCTGTGGTGAGCCATGATCATGCCACTGTACTCTAGCCTGGGCAACAAAGTGAGACCCCAACTCAACAAAAAAGAAAAAAAAAAAAAAGAAAAAAGAAAAAAAGAAAAAGAGGATAGCAAACACTGGTGACCTATATCTGTATTCACAGATAGTACAGACATACAGTCATTAATATGCTAATTATTATCAATATTTAGTTTTAAACAGCCTGTATACTATCTGTCATATGAATGTGGGGAAGGCCGTTAGTGTTCCCGGAATACACTCGAGGGTAAAAAGTAGAGAACTAGCTTACAGAAACTGGGGAAATTGCCTGGCTTCCCCGCCCTAGCCCCGCTCAGCTTCTTCCTACAACACACTTCCGAGCTGGCTTCCTCTCACTCTCAGCAAACAGATTACACTGAACTGTTTATTCTCCAACTTTCTCTGCAGCAGACACAGAGCATGAGGATCCTGAAGGACTTTCTAACCAAATATAATCACAAAGTTAAAAAATAAATGCACAACATTGGACCTACAGTCAACAGTAACAACTGTACTCTTAAAAATTAGCAAAAGAGGGTAGATCTCACGTTAAGTGTTCTTACCAACAAACAGAATTAAAAGAAAAAAATAAAGAACTGCAATGGGTATTATTAATTGTCCATAGAGGATGCCTATCTCCTCCCCTGACCTATCACCAAATAAAGCAAGTATTATGCAGTGTCTACTATGGGCGTGACCAACAGCAGCAGCTCACAGGGGTCTCTGCAGGTTCCACATGGCTGCACACGCAGGCAGCACTTGGGATGGCAGCATCCAGTCCAGCCTGGTGGCTGGTGCTTCCCCTCAGGCAGATACCCCACAGCTTCATGGCTCAGAGCTCAAGCTTCCTCAAACTCGACAAGAGCCAGAACAGGCAGATTAGGGACAGCAGGGCATGATGTTCAAGCATTGTTCAAGCTGACTGATTAGCAGGCCTGAAGCAGCCCTGGTGGAACTGATAGGAAACTCTGAGAGCTCTTACAGCCAGAAAGCCAGAGCTCTGGGCACCAGACCAAGGGAACCTTGATGTCGGGAACTGAGTTCTTTGCCTCTTGACATGTTTATTAGAAAGGGAAAGTGTGTGTGCTTGTGTGTGTGTGTGTGTGTGTGTGTGTGTGTGTGTGTTGATTATCTGTTAACTTACAAAGGTAAAACCAGACACAGAAGAAAATAAAACCTTTTTTTAAAAGATCACACTATAAAAGTAATTCTAATTTGTTAATTATATTCACTATGTATTCTTTCTATGTACCAGATAACTCAAAAGCAGTATACTGGATTCATCCTGTATACATATGACATGGCTACTGTAGAATGCTCTGAATATAATATTCTTAGAGTGTGTGAGAGAGACAGAGAGATATATGAAGCAGGGGAGACCAGTGTTTGTATTTGTAAGCTATATAAGGGGGCCCCCCCAAAACCCAGAATTATTTTTTTGGAGTGTGGGCCTCTTGCAGTACAGGCTTCCCCAGCTAGGTAGGTGTTCTAGGAACCCATTGGTATTGTGTACCAGCTAGCATTGTTGTGAAAGGCTGCGTTGGGCTTCAATTTTTTTTTTTTTTTTTGAGAGTCTTTCAATGCATTTGCCCATTTCATGAAGGTGATTCATGAGTGCACCTGCCCCCACCATGCAGAGTTTTCAGCAGTTTTTGACCAAAAAATGGCATTACCCCAATTCCCCACCCTCCCTATTCACCTGATCTTGCCCTAAGCAACTTTTTTGTTGTTGTTTCCCTGGATGAAAAAAGTCCTCAAAGGGTAACATTTCACCCATGTGGAAGAGGTAAAACAAAAAACGGCAGAAGCACTGAAAGACATTGAAATTGACAAATTCAAAAACTGTTTTGAGCAGTGCAAAAGGCATCTCGATAGGTGTATTGTATTAAACAGGGAGTACTTTGAAGGTGACTGAAAGTTAAACATGTAAGAATAAACTCACAATTTTTTATAAATAAATTCTGGGTTTTGGGGGGTTCCCCCTCGTATTACAGAAATCGGCTATGGCTCCACAGTGGCCATGAGGTCAAGTCTGAATATCAAGCAAATCAGCTGCTTGACTAATTGACAGTTGACCTTGACTAATTATACCCTACTGGCTTTAAACAGGAGGAGTAAAAGCAAGTGTGCTGAAAGGTTTCATTGGTGACTTCACAACCTAGTTTGGTATCAAACTTCAAATCCTGAGGTACAGATAGGAAGTATAGGTTGATTCAAAAAGAATGTATGATAGCTATAAACACAAAGCCAGTTTTGCACTTCATAAGAAGCAATTTGCATTTGCTGAAAATAACTTGATCCAAATACCATGCATGGATAAAATATGTTATTATTTCATATCCAAGCATTCTGCTAGAGAATACCAGAAAGAACATGTCTTTCTCCAGCATTACAAAATGTTCAATTTGGCCACACTGCCAGGAAGAGAAAGGTATTTGCCATTTTTAATACCATAAATAGTTTGTTTCTCAGACTGAATCCAGGAAAAAGGATGGTGAAATGTCACATATCTGAACTCCTGACTAATGCCAAAATTTGCTGAAACATTTCCAAAGAAAACATGTCATAAGCATTAAGTCTTATTAGATTTTGTGCTTATTAGACTTTATGTCTTAAGAATTCTTAAAAAAAAGTCTACACTTTTCTCTTCTGAAGATGATTCTTCTCAAGGATGACTATCAAGAATCTCTCAAGTATTTTCCAGTAATAACCTCCGTAATACCAGCAAAAGCAAGGATTTTTCCTACTGTCCAGAAGAGTCTTTCCATTGAGAGAGTTAAGAATGGGCTTATAAAATCCTGGTTTGAAAGCCAATGTTTTTGTCACTGCAATCTAGTTCAGCACAACACACACATTAGCTAGACTAAGGGCTGCCTTGTGGTTGAACATCAAGACTGACCTGGTAACTTTGAGGCAAAGGTGCAGCCAGAGACCTTCTCTCTACTTTCTGTGGGTACTTCCAGAGGGGAGGGGGGCACGGGGGCTGGGTGGTCAGGGCAATGAGGCCTACCCGATAGTGGAGCGAGGCCAAGGAGGCAGCTTTTGTACCCATTTGCCTTCCCAGCTGCGTCCAACCCTGTGCCCACACAACCTACTGTGAACTAGACTGTTGCTCTTTTGGTAACTCAGGCAAATTCAAAACAGATCCTCCTGCCAAAGAGTGAGTGCCACTGAAGTACCACTGAGGCATGAGCCTTGTCAGTCTTTCCCCAGGCTTTGTCCCTGGTGCCCACAACAGCCAGCCACAAGGCAGGTGCTCAGTAGATGCTTGCCAAATGAACCAGCCAGTCATCCCAGTGCTGTGAATGTTACATATATTATTTAGAAGCAATTTTGAGAATCTCACTTAGACTCAGAAAAGGTTTTTTTGTTTTGTTTTATTGTTGTTTACCTCACAGATGAATTAAGTACTATAACTATTTTATATCTTCAAATAAGATATAACTGTGCTCACTACTTGAGGTTTATTATAGAATCCTTAATATTAAAGATAGGCCTTTGTTGTCAAGAATTTGTATTTATTTTTGATTTACTATTATTATTATTATTATTATTTTTGTAGAGATGAGATCTCACTATGTTTTCCAGGCTGATCTCAAATTCCTGGGTTCAAGCAATCCTCCCAAAGTGCTGGGATTATAGGTGGAAGCCACTGCCCCTGGCCATCAATAAATATTAATGACCATAAAAATTAAGACTGTAAATGAGCCAAAACTCAGGGATATTATGCCCAAAATATATTTCAATAATATATTAGTCATATTAAAAAGTTACATAGCAGTTAAACTTTAGGCTTAGACTCAGAAAGAACTGAGTTCAAGTCCAGGAACTAGTTGCATAAACTAATCTCTTCAAGCTTATTTCATTTATTATAAAATGGGAATAATACTAGTATCTGCCTACAATAGTAGTATTTAGAAATAACAGGGTTGTTGTGAGGATTGAGACATATGATTTATTTAAAGTGCTAAACTTATAAAGTTAACTATAATTCCGTAATTTTTTTTTTTTAGGTAGGATTTATTGAAAGAAAGAGCTCCCACAGTGGGAGGGGACCCGAGGTGGTTGCCCCATAATTGTTTTTAAAACTGAATTATAGCCGGGCTCGGTGGCTCAGCCTGTAATCCCAGGCCTTTGGGAGGCTGAGGTGAGTGGATTGCCTGAGCCCGTGGGTTCGAGACCCGCCTGGGCAGTGAGACCTCATCTCTTGAATAAATCAAAAATTAGCCGGGCGTGGTAGCGTGCGCCTGTAATTCCGGCTACTTGGAAGGCTGAGGGGGAAGGATCGCCGGAGCCCAGCAGCTCAAGGCTGCGGTGGCCGGAAGCGGCCACTGTACTCCAGTCTGGGCGACAGAGTGAGACTCCAATTCAAAAAAAGAAAAAAAAAAAAAAAAAAAAAAAAAACTGAATCATGGATATACGCTATTTTGACATTACATTGTTTGCAAATGTTTTCCATTATTTATATCATAATATATTACATTACAAACATTATTTTGTGTTCTAAATAACACAGCAAAAATAAAAAAAAATAAGGTGTTAAACTTAGTACTTGGCACAGAGCAAGTGCTCATTAAATTAGTTCCAATAATAATAATGACTAAATGCAATGGTTTTCTTCCCCTACCTTTTCCTTCTTTCCCACAGTAATTCAAGAACATTCTTTTTTTTTTTTTTTTACTTTTAATAGGACATTAACCATTCTCATATGAATATAATTACCTCTGTTCCTCGGAGGTCCTTAGGAAAATAGATATCTTCAGTCATTTGAACACTCAGTCCAAAATCCACCAAAACAGCTTTTGTGGACATGAAAACAATGTTGCTAGCTATAAAGAGAGGAAAAATGTTAGTACCAAACTTTCTATATGAAAACATTATCAAAAACAGTAATGAGGTCCAAATCAAAAAGACTGAAATGCCTTTCCCATTGACATAAGCATGTCATATCCAAAAGGGGAGGCTAAATCTCTGTGAGCCTTTAGGTGAAAACCAGTTCAGAGTCGTCGAGAATGCAGCCAACATGGCTATAAATGATCCTGGTGGCTAATCATGTTCAAGGGCTTACATTTCAAATTCCAAAATATAAGCATACGAATAGTAAGCCACTTTTCTAAAAACAGAAAGGTAAAACATCCAGTTTTTCCCAGTGAAAGTTGCACTAGCCCAATTTAGCACCGGTAAGTAAAGATTTACAAAGGAGCCTCCTGTCCCCCTCCTCACCATAAATGACTCCTAGAAAGCAGTCCAGGAAGGCTTGTTCATGGATCGTTGTCAAAGTGATATTGAAAATCAAAAAGCTATTTGTTTCTCAAAAATATGTTACTGGGCGTGTGTATGTTTTTAAGTAAATTAGTATTTTAAAAGCCTTGTGAACCGGGGTACAGGCAGACCCTGCTGGATGTGGCTACCATCTTTTCGACAGTTGTTGGGTAGCCATCCTTCCTTGTGACTGGGAGAGCTCCAGCAACCCCGCCATTTGCTAAGACAGGTCTCAGATGCTCAGAGAAGCAGGATGGACCTGCTCAGAGGGAGCTGTCCTCCCTGCCACCAAGGCTTTCCAGAGTGAAGGGAGGAGCCCATCTGCCTCTCTTCTCGTGGTCTCCTTAAGCTAAAAAGGCACCTATTCAAAGACTCACGTTTAATATCATGGTGAATCACTTTCTTTGAGTGTAGAAAGTCGAGTCCCTTGAGAACATGCTTTGTCACCCAAATGATTTCAAATTCTCTCATGGGTCCACAGCTCTCCAGTTTCTCCAAAACAGATCCTCCTTCACCAGCTTCCATAAAGAGATGGACAGTTTCACCCCACAGGACAGCGCCATATAACTCCGCGATGTTCTCGTGCCTGAAGCAAGCCTGGATTTCCACATCGGATGGTTTAAATTGATCTACTGGGATCTAGAACACAGAAACACGAGCAATTATTCTAGAAAGGATAAGTATTCGACATAATCTTGAAAACAGATTATGTCAACATGCAAACCAGAAGCCCCCAAGGATACTCTGACCTGTATGAAACTGCACTTGCTCAGTTACAAGAATTTTCACCCCAGATCTATCTTTACATGGTATCAGGTTTAGCAACAAAATTCAGAACAAGAAATAAAAATAAAATAATGAGTATTATTTTCACTTAGAGAACAGAAATCCAACCAAGATGAATGTAGTAAAAGAAAGACAATTTTCCTTCTATTAGATACATAAATTCTGTGTCACCTAGATTTTAGGTTGTGTTTTCTTTCTTTTTTTTGAGTTGGAGTCTCACTCTGTCACCCAGACTGGAGTGCAGTGGCCGCTCCCGGCCACCGCAGTCTCAACCTGCTGGGCTCCGGTGATCCTTCCGCCTCAGCCTTCCAAGTAGCTGGAACTACAGGTGTGCACTACCACACCCGGCTGATTTTTGATTTACTGTAGAGATGAGGTCTCGCCAAGTTGCCCAGGTGGGTCTCAAACCCGCGGGCTCAGGCAATCCACTCACCTCAGCCTCCCAAGGCTTGGGATTACAGGCTGAGCCACCGAGCCTGGCTTAGGTTGTGTTTTCAATATTTCAATTTGATATGAGATCAGATGAAGCTGAACCCTTTGGTCCCATAGCTCATACTCTAAGGATGCATTTACAATAAGCCATGCCCATCCATTCATTCCATAGGAAATCAGACATTAATAAAGAAGAAAGTAGCTCTTTCAGTGCAGATAGACTTGTAAATGTCTCCAAAAAATAGGACACTTCTGCAAGCAGAAGTATACATTTTATGTTCCCATTTGCAAAAAATGTTTAAACTAAACACCCATATGTGCACAGAAATTTCTGTGAAGAATATATAAGAACCTCTTCAGAGTCATTTCTTAAAGAAGGGATGTTATTCTTCAGCCTGCACCTTTAGAACCTATTTGGAGCCAGGGTGTGGTGGCACACATATGTGCTTCCAGTTACTTGGAAGGTTGAGAAGGGATCTTATTCTTCAGCCTGCACCTTTAGAACCTATTTGGAGCTTTTGATCATCTATATGTTTTTCTTTAAAAAAAAAAAAATGCAGCTTAACATTAAATGTAAGGACTACAAGGAAAACAAATCCACAAAGCTATTTTCCCTTGCTTTTGGGGATAAAACTGAAAAATAGGACACTGTGGTTCTAAGAGCTTTATAAAATGCCTCCATATTTTTTAAAAAACAATTTGAACATGTATCCTTTCAATGTATGCATCAAATGGCTTACTATAATTCCTCCTGGGTTTTTTCCTTTTAATAACAGTCTAACAAACCCTTATGAAGGAACACATGAAGCCAACATATTATTAGTCTTCTTATTATGATAAGACTGAGACATATTATCCACACTTTATTTTATATTTTGTTAAACCAAAAGAGAGTGTACTTTATTTTGTTGCACTTAAAAAAATTTCAATTCAGCCAGGCATGGAGATTCATGCCTGTAATGCCAGCACTTTGGGAGGTGGAGGCGAGAGGATTGCCTGAGTCCAGCCTGGGCAACTTGGCGAGACCTCATCTCTACAATAAGTAAAAAAATTACCAGGATGTGGTGGTGCACATGTGTGCTTCCAGTTACTTGGAAGGCTGAGATGGAAGGATCGCCTGAGCCCAGTAGGTCTAGGCTGCAGAGGCTGTGAGGATGCCATTGTATTCTAGTGAGTCAGAGTCTCACTCTGACTCAAAAAAGAAAAAAAAAGTCAATTAAAGTAAAACAGACAAAAAGTGTAAAAATGGTCTAAGTGTCAAGCTCAATGAATTATCAGCTCAATGCACAAATGTGACACCCATCTAAATAAAAAACCAGAATTCTACCAGCACCCCAAAATATCCCCATTGACTCCTTCCTGTCACTAGTCCCCAAAGGTACCTACTATCCTGACATCCAGTAGCACAGATTTGGTTGGCCTTATTGTCCTTCATATAAATGGTATCTTGTAAGTAGATTTTATTGTGTGTCTGGCTGTTTTGACTCAACATAATGGTTACACGATTCATCTACTTTATTATAGTTGTAAATAATTTATTATCTTTGCGGTCTAGTATTCTAGTGCATAAATATATCCCATTTCAGCATCTGGGAAATTTCCAGTTTGGGACTCTTAAAAAATGGTACCAATATGAACATGCTAGCACAGAGCTTTTAGCTTCTGGTGATCATGTGGACACACCTCTGATGAGTACACCCACAGGAGACGATCTGTTGGGTCACGGAGTGTTTGAATCCTCAGCTTAGTACTTTTTCTTTCTTTTTTTTTTTTTTTTTTTTTGAGTAAGAATCTCACTCTGTCACCCAGGCTAGAGTGCAGTGGGCATGCTCACGCCCACCACAGCTTTGACCTACTGGGCTCAGGTGATCCTTCCGCCTCAGCCTTCCAAGTAGCTGGAACCACAGGCATGTGCCACCATGCCTGGCTAATATTTTTTTATTTATTGTAGAGATGAGATCTCGCCATGTTGTTCAGGCTGGTCTTGAACCCATGAACTCAGGTAATCTTGCCTCCACCTCCCAAAGTGCTGGGATTATAGGCGTGAGCTACTGTGCTCAGTCAGATAGTTTTCCAAAGTAACAGCATCTCAGTAGCTATCATTTCATCAGCAGAGACAGGTCTTTTTGATAATTGGTATATTTAAAGTCAATCCTTTAAACTGTAGTCCTGAGAAGACTTCTTCCTTCCCAGTTTCTGCTGTTGCTTTTTTTTTTTTTTTTAATGTAGTGGTACAATCATTACTGCAGCCTTGAATCCCTGGGCTCAAGTGACTCTCTCACCTCAGTCTCCCAAGTAGGAGGACATATGCCATCATGCCAGGCTAATTTAAAAAAAAAAAAAATTTTTTTTGAGATGGGGTCTCACTATGTTGCCCAGGCTGAACTCCTGGTCTCAGGCAATCCTCCATCCTCAGTCTTCCAAAGCTCTGGGGTTACAGGCATGAGCCACCATGGCCAGCCCTGGTTTTGGCTTCTCTGTCTGACCCCCTTCCCAGTGGGTAAGAGGAAAAGAACAGCACATAGGTTTGCTCTTATTTTACAGGCTAGCTTCCTTCCACTTCTCTCTAAGACTAAGAGTGATGATGCTAATTATCCAAGTTGGTGCTAAACCAGCACTTTCCTTTTAATCATCTAGAGTAAAATCAACTGTGTACCTAAGCAGAGATTTAGGGGCTACATGGCCCCAGGAAGCAAGCACATCCAGAAACAAGTGCTTTGGGGCAGGACATCTTAGATAAGATTGTCAAAGCATAAGAACCTTTGGTTAATGCGAATGAACAAACACACCAAAACCAGAATGCCAAGCACACAGTACATTTGTCTGGTTAGAAAGCACCTACCAGTTTACATGCCATCCTTTTCTTCGTCTTTATATCTTGTGCTAAGTACACTTTTCCAAAGGCCCCCCGAGGAATGAAATCGGAGCCAATATTCCTGTAAGTCAGCTTCCAGGGGATCAGGAGGACATCAGAGTCTATTTGGTAGCGTCCATTCTGGGGAGTGATGACCTAAAACAAAGTTAAAATGCAGGAGAGTGAGGATTCCAGTAAAGCTGGCTTCTTCCTAGACCCACCCATTAGGAAGCTGGCTATTTTAGAAGCATTCCTACACACAGTGTTTGACATTAACGTCTGTGCGTGATCCTAACACTGTTCAGACTATATTTAGAACTTGAGCAAGTCAGAGAAAGCATGTAATAGACACACATCCCTGGTCAGACCTGGTCATATTTCAACCTGCTCATGAGTAATTGCCAAATAGAACTTAAAAAATTATTTATCTAAGGGAGCATGACTACAGCGACCAAAGGCTGAAAATAAAGATTGCATAAACTGCCTGCAGGTTGACTTGCTTCTATTAAAATGTGCTCACCTGTTAGTCTGCATAGCTATTACTCACGCATGATGCATACAGAGAGAGCATGGAAATTAACTGGTGAGCATGAAGGATTCTGGAAAACAATGTGTTATGCCAGAGCTATGAGTTGACAATGCTATGTAAATAAAGTAAGGGCAGAATTCGCTCTCCTCTACTTACTCATATAATAACCATTGCGTGCACAACAGGAGCCGTGCACCATGTTTGGTGGAGGAGGTGAGGCAGTCACCAACAGGAGACAGGTGACCCTGGCCTCTGAGAGTTCATGAGCAAATACTTAGAACCAGAGGTTTCAAACCTAGCTGACTCAAAAAACTAAGAGACGTATCCTGACGGTAATGTGGGTTACAAGGGCGTGTGTACTTGTCAAAACTAAACGACTTGGACATTTGAGGCCTGTGTATTTGACTGTATATAAAGTATATTTCAATTTTTAAAGATATAAAATTAAAAGGCAAAATAATTATAATTAAAACAAATTAATACAGTAGTTCACAGGAAAAAGGATCTGGAGTGCACACTCCTATAAGATGTCTAAAGTGTTCTTTCAAGGGCTATATGGGCTCAACAACAGTTTCTCCTAAATGTAATTCTCCTCAGTGTAAATCAATTACACCCTCAGATCACAAATTCAGGATTTATGAAACTATCAAAGGACGCTAAGTTATTTTAAGTACAGAAGAAGCTGAAGGGGAATGTGAGAAACCCACAAATCCACCACACGAGGGAAAAATGAAGCCCTGATTCATCTGTAGATGCAGGGGACGCCTTGCTGGGCCATGATGGTAGGAACAGTCTAGTAACGGTAAGTCTATGCCCTCAGTCTCCATCAGTGCTAATTTTAGCCACATATCCCACAAACAGATGTGTCCACTATTAGTCAGGGTGAGGCAGAGAATAGCTCTAATGCTTAGAAAGGTGAAGTCACTACATTTAAAAACTAAATATTTACCAAGTGCTTCTGCTGTGTGGGTCTCAGTGAAGGGCCCTAGAGCAAATATGAACTAAATGTAGACCACGGGCTTGCCCTGTTTGAAATATGATGTCCATTCGAGGAGTGTTGTTGCCTCTTGTCACTGAAAGCCTCTTTTGGCAGCATGCTGAGAATATGGCGAATGTGGTTCTTTTTCACAGTTAGACAGGATTCTACTCACAACACTCAATTACACTTGCTTCCTGCCCCTTTCTTGCTATTAAATATTTACAGAACAGCGGGTGTGGTGGCTCACGCCTGTAATCCCAGTACTTTGGGAGCCGAAGTGGGAGGACAGCTTAAGGTCCAGGAGTTCAAGACCAGCCTAGGCAACACAGTGAGACCTCATGTCTACAAAAAATATCAAGAAATTAGCTGGGCATGGTAGCGTGTACCTGCAGTCCCAGCTACTCAGGAGGCTGAAGCAAAGTACTGCCTAAGCCCAGGTTATGTCACTGCACTCTGGCCTGGGTGACAGAGTGAGACCCCAATTCAGCAAATAAATAAGTAAATACATATTTACAGACCTAGTTTCACCACACCCTGAGGTTACTTGGAGTGTGGTCGCATAATTACAGCTGGCTGTAATCTCTACCTCCTGGGATCAAGGATCCTCCTGCCTCAGCCTCCTGAGTAGTTGGGACTACAGGCATAAGCCATCATTCTCAGCCACAGTTCAGTGTTCAGCATGCCTTCATGAGAGTTTTAACAAATGTAATTTTGTTATAACCCAAGGTGACCCAGTATCTTCTTATTCTGTCCAAGAGGAAGAAGGATAATAGCAGTCACATGTTGAGTGCCAGTGACAGCACTATGCTCCATTACCTTCTTGTATTGTCTCACCGAAGCCCACAACAATCCTCTGAGGTATTATTATTATTTTTTTTTTTTGAGTTGGAGTCTCACTCTGTCGCCCAGACTGGAGTGCAGTGGTACACTCCCGGCCACCACAGCCTCGACCTGCTGGGCTCTGTTGATCCTTCCACCTCAGCCTTCCAAGGAGCTGGAACTACAGGCGTGCGCTACCACGCCCGGCTAATTTAGATTTATTGTAGAGATGAGGTCTTGCCAAGTTGCCCAGGCAGGTCTCGAACCTGCAGGTTCAGGCAATCCACTCACCTCAGCCTCCCAAAGCACTGGAATTACAGGCTGAGCCACTGAGCCCGGCTTGAGGTACTATTTTTATCTCCGTTCACAGATGAGGAAACTGACTTCAAGAGGTTAAGTAACTTGCTAGTTAGTGCCAGAGTTAGGATTCAAACTCAAATCTGTCTAACCCTCAAACCACAGCTTTCAGTCTTTGTTTTTTGTTTATTATTATTATTATTAATATTATTAATTTATTTATTTTAAAAGTGTGGGGTAGATTGGCAGTAGTGGAAACTGCCAGGAGAGCTGCAAAATGAACATTTGTATATCTAGTCCTGAATTGTACCCCACATCTTTAAAATAAAAAATTTTTTTCCAAAGTGTGGGGTACAACTCAGGGGGCTCTTAGTCTCTGGGTAGGAATCTTTCATCTTCCAGAAGGCTACCAATATAGCTAATCTATGATGAAAGCCCAGTTATTAAAAGCCTGGTTGTAGAAACAACCCAGTTATTTATGTTTACAGATGTACTGAGCACACCTAAGCCTTCTCCTCTTTAGATCAAGTGCTGCAAGTTTCCTTCATCCCTATTTTACAAACTCCTGTGTTCTGAGAACCTTGCTTTGAATGCCCTGCAAGTTTTCTATGAGCAGACCTTAACCTTGCAGTGTGATGTGCAAATCCTGCCCAGTTTTCAGTTCTACAAATCCCTGGCTCTTCCCCTGGGTTTGAGATGGGATTTTTCTTCTTCTTTCTGGGGGCCCTACCAAACAACCTTAGGGAACTCTATACTGTTTCTCTCCAGAAGTTTTTCAGCTTACCAAAGTCATCTTCAAGTGCAGACATTATAAGCACACTTCTATTTCCTCATTCATATCACCATCATCTGTCCTAAACAATACTGAGCCCAAGAGCAGCATGTGAGAAAATCTTTAGGTATTTCAGTAAGAATGAATTCCATAAGTGACCTGTAAAACAGATGTGATCTTGGGCTCCATTGGCACAGGCGTGTTATCTAGGACAGAGGCAACAACAGCTCTGACCTACTCTGCTTGTCAACAACAAATGAACCCCCAAGTTCAAGTTCTGGCTGTAAGACAAGTGCTGACACTGGCTGGAGCTCAGAGGATACTACCCAGAGGATGAGTACAGTTAACACCACATGAGAAGAAAGTAGACACAGTTAAAAAATACTTGTCAGAGATGAGAGAAGATCTGGTGAACATGCAATTTATAAAATAATAGAAGGACTGTCATGAGAAAGGGAAGTAACAATTGTATACAACCACCACCACCACAAAGGCTTGCATTCATTAAACACTATGTGTAAGCAGGTCATGTGCATTATTTATCCAAGTAACAACCCAATGGAGTAATGAAGCAACCCATTTTACTGATGAATAAACTGAGGCATAGAGAGATGAAGTGACCAGCCCAAGGTCACAGAGCTAATCCACTTAAGAGCTGAGCTACATACCCAGGCACTATAATTTAGGGCCCACAGTCTTCATCTCTGCTCATCATACATACCTTTTTTATGGCCAAAAGTAGGCAAGGGCCAAAGGGGACAGAGATGGATTTAAGCTTTGTATAAGGAACTTTCTTATAGTCAGAACTGGACAAATATGAACTTCATGCCCCAGTATGTGATGAGCTTCTTACCAAAGATTGTCAAGCATAGCCTAATAACCTGTCAATTATTGGAGATGGTGAATGGCATGACTTCAGTATTGGCCAAAGGTCTAGACTAGAGTATCTTTAGGACTTTCTTTTCCAATTCTGAGAAACCATGACTCCATGACTAACCCCCAGGACCATCTTCAGCAGCTCACACCCATAGCTACAACTGAACTGGTCTGGAACCTTCCATGCCCATAAAATCACTAAAGAGCTGAGTACCTGGAACCCATTTTAAATTATTCACCCACAAATCAGCTCATAAATCAGTATAGATTGTAAATTACTTGTAGCATGCTTACCCAAAGCAACTCCTAGGTTAATCTCCTAAGGCTTCTTCCCTGGATCTTGCTGGGTATTGCTGGAATCTTCAATAAATATTATTTTCAGAAAACTAGCACACACACAGACAACCATCCAACATGCCTATGCCTCAGGATATTTTTGTAATCCCTAGTTCTTCACCCTAGTCAACTCCAGCGTTGTGATTGCTGGTTGTCTGTACACATTAGGTCTCTATGCCCCAGGTCTTTGAACATGCTGATCCCATCCTCTGAAACCCTCTCCACTTCACCTAGCTGATTCCAACCCAAAGCTTTAGACCTCAGTTTGGGTATCAGTTCTTCTTGGAAGCCTTTGCTGTTATTCTCCCTTCTCTTTGCTGCAGGCATGGCTGTGTGAGATATCCTGCCTGGGCATTTCCAGAGCCGTGGGGGTGTAGCTGCAGGATGTATTATAACTGTCTGTTCACTTGTCTTCTGCATGTACTAAGCAGCAAGCTCCCAGAGGCACAGACTGTTCAACAACATCGTGTCTCCAGCACCTGGACACACTGTGGCTGTCTCAGCTGTGTCTAGCAAATCAATGAGTGATACCTAAATGAAAGTTGCCCCGTCTCTATGAAGATACACTGTATAGACAGATTTTACCTTGAAACCTATCTGTGCTGTAATCAGCTGCTATTTTCTAAAGCCAAGAGACAGACAGTGGCAAAAGAAGCCCAGAAGAGTCGAGTTTTGACAGCGCAGTGAGTGAAGGATAATGGGAACACAGGACAGCTCCAAGAAGAGCACACAAGAGGATGAAGAACCTGAAAGTAAGCCTTGCCTCCTCAGTCATCTTATCTCAGATCTACCATGATCAGAGATGCCAAGTTCCAACTCCTAGGCCCATATTTACGAAGCAGAGGGCTATGACAGGTTACTAGCAATCACAGAGCTGTAGCCTATCTTTAAAGTCAATGACAGAAAGTCAACCTCAAGCTCCGGAGCCACTGACCCCTCAGTGGATTTGCCTAGTGTAGTCAGGACTCCATTCCTATGGGTTTTAAGGTCCTCCTCTTTTTCCATTCTGTTTTTCAGTCTTCTTATTTTAAATTTTATTTTCTTAATCATTTTAAAAATAAAATCTTATAAAAGTTTTACAGATCCCTGCCTTTATGATAGGTCCTATTCTTAAGTTTTCTCCTTAATTATGCACTTATCCTTTTATAGAGCAAAGGTCCATGGCAGGTAAAAATAACATTTTATGCTCACCCTTGATTGATAAAGTCTTCACTTCCTCTTAATGCCTGTTTCTTTCTTTTTGTGCATTAGCTTTTCTGGCCCCACTCCTAAAAACTTCAAAAGGCTATTTCTTTGTATTTTTATAATTTTCCTGAATTCACTTCTGGACATTCCCAGGGAAGTTCTACAGCTCCTCTCATCAGCCTGTGGGCCAGGAGAACGCCAAATATCTTGAAGTCTGTGCACAGTTGCCAGCAAGAATAATTTGTTTATTCTGCCTGTTTGCATCAAAAATATTCATTTTAACAAATAAATGTTTTAAATAAATGAGAGAAATACCTAAGCAGTGCTTCTCATTACAGACATATATATGTCATTCTGAACCAGAGTTCCCCAGCTATTCTTTAGCTAAGAAAATCAGGTATTGCCCCTCGTTCAAATTACTTTCCATTTATAAAAGGAAGAAATATTCTGAAGGCAAAGTACTCAGTTAACTATTACACAGAACTTGGCATATCCACACCAAAGCAAGTCACATAACAATGTAACATGTAATCTTGCTAAGATTGAGCTAAGGTTGAACACAACTGGCCTCTAACAAAACAATTCGAATGTAGCTGACCTAAATTACTGTGTTGTTTTTAATTAAATGAATGTGGTATGCAAAAAAACAAAATAATTAAGGACTTTGTCCAGACTCTATCCTTTCAGCACTGACTTTCCTCCAACATCGGCCATCTTCCATTTAGACACACCAGAGGAAACGGAGTCACTTTCATCAAGAAGCATGTTTTGTAAGTTACCACCTACTCCTTTGCAAATTGTTCTTTTTAAAAAATTAGATTACCTTTAGCCAGCACCTATGTTCACCTCTGACATACTAAGAACCTGAGAGAATCCCAGGCACACCTAAACACATCACCTGACCTATTATTGTGGCAACCAAATGTTGCCACATATTTTGGATGATTTGCATACTTGGGATGACTAAGCAAACATATCATTTGTCATTCAAATGCTGCGAATTAAAGAGAGTGAATCTGTGGATAGCTATTTACTGCCTACAAACTGCATTTTTGCAAGAACTGAATTTAGCCAATTATGTTATGACATTTCAAGATATGATAAAAAAGAAGCAAATAATTCAGCCTTCAAGAATATTAATTACAGACAAAGCATTTATTCCCCTTTCACATGAAGAATTCTCGTTAAACCTTTTCTCTTCTGTGTAAATGCTGAACAAACTTTTTAAATGAACTGTTAAACTGAACTAAATTCTTCTTAATTACCTATTTGTAGAACTACTACTAAAATATGGCCAAGATTCTTTAAATGAAGCTTTTAATGAAGACTTTTTTTGCATCTTTAACATGGAAGTGCTTATCGATAATTACATCTTTTAAAAATCATACCTGGCAGCCAGTCTAAGCCAAGTTCAAATGCCACTCTGGATTAAATGAGGCTGCAGAAGTAAAGCTAGCACATAGCACTCAACTGATCAGAGAAACACATACCATATTTAATAAAATTCCAGACTCTTGCCGTCGGTGTCCATAAAAATGCTTTGAGGTATTGGATATATGGTTTGCAAAAGCAAGTAAATCCTCTACGGTTCCATATCTGACTGACGACAAGCAAGGCACCTCTTGGCCACTAAGCAGCAGAGAGTCTGAGCGCTCCTGGTTTTGATTACTGTCCTGACACATGGTCATCAGGTTGGGTTCGTAGACTGCTGGCTCTTCACTTGCATAAAGATTTTCCATAATGTCTATTACATCAGACATGTTTAAATGTTTCATTAACAAATCAATTTCCTCTTTATTGTCACTTCCAGTGCTCATGTACTCCATTACGGTTGAGTTTCGCAGAGAATCTATAAAAGAAGACACGAACACTTCGTTTACAATACGGGTATTTGCATTCAAGACCAATGGGAAACGAACACACAAGAATTGGGAACAGGCTTCTAGATGCCTTGTTCAGGAAATGAGGGCTCTGTGTCAACTGTGTGTGTGAATTCAAGTTGATGGTACACATAGTCCAAAGAGACCGGAGATAACCTTCAGTCCAGCCCGAGATTCAAAGAGCTTACTCCTACTCACGCAATCAGCTACAGCCCCCGAAAACAAACTTTCACTAACATCAACATGAATAAAGAGCAGCTCAGGAATCTTAGAAGAGCTCAGGCTTCCAACCCCGCACAATCCAGCTTTTCCCCAAAGTAGCATCCTCCCTGCAAGAATCACTAAGGCTCTCATGCCTCCCGTGATTTAAAGAAAAAGAACTACTTGACTAAGTTCAGGAGCGCACTTGGCAAATAAAACTCAGGCCCTGAAAGTCAGAAGTATGTGAAATGAACTTCAATCTTAGAAAATCTGATGATGACAGGTTAAGTTTCAGGAATCATTCTGAGGCAAATGAGTTAAACAGCTCATCAGAAGGGATACAGGGAGCCTCAAATCCTACTTTCTGCCAGGGATAAGTATTAGAAAGGAGGCGATTCATTTAACCTGCATGTCAGCTGTCCCCTTGGGAGATCAGAATTCTTTACCAGTGAGATGCAAACATCTCAGCGCCCAGTAAGATCACTTTAATATCTAGATAACTGACCCTCCAGGAGCTGTGAGTGGTAGAAAGAGGCCAGGAAAGCCAAACCTGTCATAGCAGGACGTGTGTATAACTGACTGTATTAGCCAAAATTGCATTTCAGTTCCTAAATGCAAATCACCTGCCACACTTGGAGGTCTGCAGATGAGAAAAGGAAGGTAAAACAAAGGGGAAAAGTGACACTATTACTCAGGATTTCCAAACTTCATTTCTAAGGAAAAAAAAATAACCGGACCTAAGAGAGTTAAGAGAAATTCAAAGCATGTCGTCTACTTAAACCACTGCGCTCCTGAAAGCACAGCCTCTCTGAAAGCTATTTCAGGTTCTCAAAAGCACAAGTCTTTAATACATGACACCCAGTGCTAAAGCCATGCACCTCCCATCAACTTGGAGTTTCAGTTCAAAGTTCCAGGAAATGTCCCCTGCCCCGCACAAAGCCACCTGCACGCGTGACCCAGCCATCTGCCTCTGAGTTTCACTTAACAAAAAAAACCACTCACTTGATGATCATTTTCAGATGTGCAAAAGGTGTCAAGGAGGGCAGTGTTGCATCCTGCCGCCCAGCATTCCTCTAGTCTCAGACTGCTTGGGGTCAAATCCCATACCCCCATTTACAGCCTGCATGATGTACCTTACCTTCTCTGTACCTCAATTTCCCCATCTATTAAATGAAAGTAATAACAGCATCTGCCTCATGAACTGGTCGTGAGGATTCAATGAGTTCATGTGCATAAGGTGCTTGGCACAGTGTCTGGTGCACATTGAATAAACTGTGTCATTTGTAGCTGCTTTATGTGCATGAACGAGAGAAATACTGAGTCAGACTCCAGGCTTGGCAGAGATACCAAATTAGCCTCCTTTCTTATCTGCAAATGGGATGTGGCTATCTATTCCCCCAACTTCTTCACAGAAAGCTTATAAAGATTGTATCTAAAACAAGACACAATAGGGGAAAAAAGGTAGAAACCTATGAAATGCTTTGATGGCTATCACCACGGTTAAATCCGGGGTGGGGAGGCAGCTCTCGCTCTCAGAAATCTTTTACATCTATGAGGGAGAATGTGATTCAGGCTCTTGGAGTCTGTTAAGAAAGAAACTTCTTAGGTTAAGAGAGGAACATTTGACTTTGGTTCCACTGAGCCCTTTAGTTGCAGTTTCTGCCAGTACAATTTACTAGGAAAACAGAAGTTAAAACAAAAACAGTCGAATTTAGGACCTCAGTGGCTGAAAAGACCCAAATCTCCTGGAATGACTTACCGAATGAGTGACTTGGCATAAAATAAGGTTCTCAGTACTAACATGACTCAAGAAAAATCAGGGAAAAGTCCATACGGTTCAAATTTACTCAGCTGATCCAGAGAGGAAAGACAGGGTTGGGTTTTTGAATCCTGCAGAAAGTCTCAGGCATTTACATGCAAAACCCAAGAGCTTAAACAAACACACCACACACACACACACACACACACACACACACACACACACACATCAATAAACAAAAGCGGAAGAAGAAAAAGTAGGGGTAATTAGCAGGGTGTGGTAGCGCACACCTGTAGTTCCAGCTACTTGGAAGGCTGAGGCAGAAGGATCACCGGAGC
>NW_007260288.1:96397-98632 GCF_000164805.1 Carlito syrichta | reverse complement strand
GAGAAAGGTAAGGGGGACAAGAGGTGGAGGAGTGTCTGACACAGACCTTCTTCAGAGCCTCCATTGATTCCTTAGCAACACAGGCTCCTGTCACATACACACACACACACACACACACACACACACACACACACACACCCTGAACTGCAAGTTGCAAGCAAGGAACACAGAGAGAGAGGTAAGGGGGACAAGAGGTGGAGGAGTGTCTGACACAGACCTTCTTCAGAGCCTGCATTGATTCCTTAGCAACACAGGCTCTTGTCACACAAATCTATACCCCCAGCAATGCCGATGACCAGTTGCCTGTTAAATGATCTTGCAAAAGGCCTCAGCTCTTTCAGACCTTAATGAAGCACACAGTATGCTAATGTTCCTGAGTTATTCATGATCAGTACCCATCCAGAAGTACAGATTGTAAAGGTATCCCAGTTTAGCAATAAAGATTTTTAGTATAAGATGACTCTCCTGGGACACAGTTTACATAAAAATCCTCATAAAATTCCTACTTCCTGACAGAATAGAAACTTAAGGCCAATTTTAGAAAGGAAGAGATGTGCAAATACAATCATACAATCAAAATTATTTACTTTGAACTATTTCAGAAATCAGCAATAAAATCATGAGGAAAGTCTATTCCTAAACATTTGGCATAATACTCAAGGTTACTTCCAGAGACATAAGCATAATTTGGGTGTTTCCTGCAAGTGTTAATGAAAATGGCCAACATTACATGCGTAAGCTTCTGCCTAACAAAGAATGATTATACCTTGGTGTTACTTCCCATTTAAAATATTTTTCTAAAAAATAAAATAAAATAAAAATAATTTTTTTTTCCGGCCAAAATGGTACACTGCCCCTCAGGGCACACCTCTTAAATTTTCGTTCTCAAAAAGTCACAGAAGGATGCATTCCAGTAGTATAGATGCACAGCTACTCTGCCCGAAACCTTCAACAGCACGACGAAGTTATTCAGGCCCCCAGCAGAAGGTCCTGCACACAAGCCACGGTTCACCCGAGAACTGGGGGCGTCGGCTGGACTCGGATTATGCTCTCCTTGGCAAATAAGGCACAGGTCACAGGTATGTAAAGCCCTGCATCATCGTTCTTTCCCTGATTTTATCAGGAGCAGCCTTTTATTCTGAACCAAAATATGCCTTCCCGAGAGTGAACTGGACAAGCACCGCCACGTCCCACGTAACGAATGACAGCTCGTGGCCTTCCCTATGAACTCTGGGGACAATCTCTGCGCGCTGGGCTTCCTTCTAAGCGTCGCTCTCCTCCTAGAGCTAGAAAAATTTCAGAGCCCTGACATCGCATTATCACCAAAAACAACTTCTGTGAAATGACTTTTTCTTTCTCTTAGCATTCTTTCTGGGACCAAAAGCCCCGCATTCGAGTTCTGCCATGACCACAGAACAGAGTCCAGGTCATAAACACCAAACAAGTTCCCGCCACTCAAAGCCTCTCGGCTCCAGCAGCCTGCTCCCCACTCCCTCTCTCCCGTCCCTCGAAGCCCAGGCCGTCTAAAAGACGATCCAAGCACCTATTCCTCGGGCGGGTCCTCGAGCCTCCGGGGTGCACTCATCGGAGCTCGGCGGGGAGTGGGAGGCGTCCGGGCGGGAGGTGACGGCGGGTCCCAGCCTCCTCAAGCGCTGCCCGGACCGGCACTGGCCAGGCGCGGCCGGGCGCTGCGGATCCGGGAAGGAGGAGGAAGGGGGAGGAGCCGCGAGGCTGCGCCCGGGAGACCCTTGCGCAAGGTGCTTTCCAGCTCGGCTGCAGCTCGCCACGCGCGCCCCACCTCCCGCCGCGGAGTTCTCCCTCTGCGGGGGGCACCTCTATTTCTGGGTGGAAACCCCCGGGGGCGCGACCCGAAAGACACCCTCGATCCCCCAAACGCGGATTACCTGCGGCGTCCGCGCGGCCCCGCCGGCTGGGTGCCCGGCAAGCGGTGGCGGGCGCTCCGAGGCCAGGCGCGCTGGGCCCGCGGGGTCCGGCGGCGACGGCGGCGGGAGCCAGGGCGGCCGGTCCCCGAGCGTGGCGCGTCGGGCCGGGTGGCGCGGACGAATGAGCCCCGGGCCTCGCGCGCCCAGACCGGCCCCTGAGTCACGGCGGCTGAGCCGGCCCCGGGGCGGGAAGGAGGCCGGCCGCCTCCCCTTTTCCATTTCCCCTTTCTCTCCGTAAACAGAAAGCGGCCGCCGGGCGGCCAGGGACGCAGAAGCCCCCGCGCTGGGAAAT
>NW_007260288.1:64485-96294 GCF_000164805.1 Carlito syrichta | reverse complement strand
CCCCGTACTTGGCGACCGAGAGCGTCCTGATGGCGGAGCTAGGCAGGGCCATCGTGCCTTTCCCGGCCTGGAGGGACGATCGTGTATCCTGATGCGCGCGCGCCCTCGGCCCTCATCCGGAGTCCCGGGCTCCCGCGGATGACTAACCCCGGAAGGCCACGGACTTTCTCCCGCGCCCGGGGAGACGGAGGCGCCGCGCGCTGTCCCGACAGAGCCACGGCGGGCAGAGGGGACTTCTGGGCTTCTCGGAACCGCATCTATGGGTCCGACTGCGGGCACCGCGCCCAGAGTTCGGCTCAAGTTCACGCACAAGGAGGGCGATGACCGGTGGTCCGCACGCACCGACTCGAGTTTAAAGATTTGGGAAGGGTTGCGGCCGGGTGAGGCAAAACTGAGGCTAAGCGCCCAGGGGGCCGTGCTCGCTGCCGGCAGACCCTGGTTGTGTTCTTGACTGGACCTGGTTATGGGGCCCCGCCCCATTACGAAGTGTACCTGTTCTGATCTCCTTCCCTAGCCCCTAGCCCCAGCCGCCAACCTGGGTTTTTTCTTCTGCTGGAGTGCAAAGCATTTGCCCAGGTGAACCGGAAGATTTCAAGGGGAAAGTGCCCCTCTCTGCGGGACATTCCCAAGCCACTGTAGTGCCACGCGCCCTGCCACCTCCCACCCCCGTATTTTCTAGTATCAAGCACCTTCTGTGGGCTAGCATTTTGCAAGACAGCCGGAGGAAGAGAGACACTGGGAGGTAGACCCTCTCCCTGTGTCCTCTCGGTCCTGCGCACCGGGCTCAGGCGGCCCAGGCAGGGCGGGGTCCCCGGGTCCACAGCCTGCTTTTCCACACCCAGGCTCCTGCTTCCTCTGTGGCTTCGAACCTGCCCCGGTGTTTCTTCTGAGAAAGCGAATGGCTACTGGCATCCAAGGAAGCCATAAGAGAATTGCTGGTGGACAGAGGCTCGCGAAGGTGCCAAGCTTAGGACCTTAAGTCGCAGACAAGCAAGCCCAACTGGCAAGCCCCCAAATTATTTTGAATGCGAGAGTGAGGGGAGTGCTGAGAGTTGAATGATTCGGGGTGTTGTCTCCCCTGCAAATCTCCAGAAGGCAGTGCACCTGGAGAGCCTCTTTGCGGAGCCTGGGCCTTCAAGGTCCTGGAAGGAAGGGATGCATTTCCCGCCGGCTCTGCACATTAGCCCCGCTGAGGAGGAGAGGGCCCGCCGGTCGGCTCCAGGCTCTGTGGAACGTGGCACTGACCCAAGCTGGTTACCTCATCTCAGCTGAAATCCAAGGGTCAACATAGCACCCCTTCTCGCTGAAAACTAGGTCAGTCCAGGCTGCTGCCTCTAATTGTAACGTGAGAGAGGTCTCTTCCTCCTCTGTTGCATGTAGACAACAAAGGATGATTTTTATATGCGTTTTAAAAATAGAATCATGGAACCACTCCCCTCTGGACTCGCCTTGCATGAGCTCATTAAAGCCACACCTAATCTGGGAACCGTGTGTTAACCTTGCTTCCTACATAGAGGTCTCCCCAGTACAGCTGATTCTAGGGAGCTCTTTCTGGTTACTCCTGATTTACGCAATAGTGGATTTCATCTGTTGGGGTGAATTAGGAGGTTTTACATGTGTAAAGTCTGACAAAAATGGAATCTGGCAACCCCGAAGAGACCAAAGGCAGAGTGCAACTGAAAAGCAAGAAAAAATTTGTGGAAAACTTTTGTGGATGCCTTACAGTTCTCTTGGGCAGGCCTTTTTACACAGGCTGACCAGAGCAATGCTGCTTTTGTAGGAGACTGCAAGCAAGGTGAGTTTTAAACCTGCCAATGAAAAGCCCCCTGAGTGTGTGCAACCACAGGGGGGTTATTCTTGAAGCTATTTTAGAGCACATTACAAAACAGCTCTCTTGAAGCTGTTTGCAGCCAGCAAGATGCACTTGCAAAAGGGGTTGCATCTGGTTGCGGTTTGCCTAAAAAGGTTATCTCTACTCACAGCTTGTGACAATAATGGGTTTATAATCTCCAATTTGGAAATCCGAATTATTTTAATCACAGAAATAAAATTATTAACAATGTACCCATTGTTACCCAGATGGCCCACTAAACTATATAACCACAAACGGGGCTCTACACTAATAAGGTACTGTTTCCAGTCTTTTTCATGTTCACAAAATATGGAATTGTATAAATAAAATGAACTAGAATAAACTGGCAGATACCAGTGTGTGGCTGGGTGAAAATGTTTAATTTTCTCTTTTAAATTATAATAACAATAAAACACAAACTTTTGAAGAAAGATAATGAAATACTGAATGTGAATAAGGCTTTATTTTATTTTATTTTATTTTATTTTTGAGTTGGAGTCTCACTCTGTCACCCAGACTGGAGTGCAGTGGCCACTCCCGGCCACCGCAACCTCGACCTGCTGGGCTCCGGCGATCCTTCCGCCTCAGTCTTCCAAGTAGCTGGAACTACAGGCGCGCGCTACCACGCCCGGCTAATTTTTGATTTATTGTAGAGATGAGGTCTCGCCAAATTGCCCAGGCAGGTCTCGAACCCACGGGCTCAGGCAGTCCACTCACCTCAGCCTCCCAAAGACACAGGATTACAGGCTGAGCCACCGAGTCCAGCTGTGAATAAGGTTTTAAACTAAATTTTTTAAAAGTTAACTTGAGCCTCATTTCCTAACCATAATTTTTTTAAATATGGTTTTATGTTGAAACAGCTATACACACTTGCTAATTAAGATGTTTGAATAATGATCTCATCACACTTCTGTTAACCTTCAGATAGGAAGCTGTATAGATGTGTAGATAATATATGTAAAGTTGTTCTTATAATCTTAAATTTTAAACAATTGAAACTGGATTTTAAAAATCCATTAGCTCTTTTTTTCTTCCATTGATATGTAAATTCCTATGTTGATGTGAGTGGATTTCAGACATAACTGGACTTTTTCATCTTCAGGATTTCAAAATGACAAAGCTTTACTATGCAGAAAATGCATGCATCATTAAAGCAGTTAGCTTGGATATCACTAAAAAGGCACATCAGCCAAAGGACTGTGGAGACTTAGGACTGCCTCTTTGTGGGAACAGGCAGCTTCGCCTCATGCCTCACCCTGGTCATCACCTGCTCCTGGGGCTTTGGCCTTCTCTCTGGTTCCAGAAACACAGATTCCTTCCTCTAGCACAGACCGGGACCCCTGTCCACAGCCATTAGCATGTTGTTGGCAGATGAGGACCTGCTCAGTGACTCGGGGCTGGATCAAAGATGCCCATCAGACCTATGGGGACCACAGGCTGCATGATTAGGCTCTGCTGTGCCCCAGCAGTCCACCGAGACATCCCAGATAAGCCTGCAAAGGCCACAGGCCCTGGAGTCTCAGGCTCCACCTGCCTGCCTTAGGGAAGAAAGGGGAGAGCATCTACAATGCATTTGTGCACCCGAGTCCTGCAATCTCCTCCCTTTTCCATCTGCCCCGGGGCAGTGGGGGAGGAGTACAGACTGGGTGGGGGACAGTCTTCTCTACCCACCTCCTTCCTTTTGCCTTCTCCGCTCCAGGAACGTTTCTAGACTAATCAACTTTTGCTCTCCCTGTGCAAAATGGGAACAGCAACCAAACAAGGGAAGTGGGGTCCCAGGCAGAGATGAAGTGCTCACATGGGGGAAGGGAGAGAAGTCCCTGGGACTTGGGCAGGGAAGGGAAGTTCCTAAACTCACCCAGTTGTGGCTGTTGCTTATATTGAAGGCTGTGTGCAAATTGGGCCTGTGTGTGAATCAAGACCATCTGAACTTCTGTACAGAAAGCTAAAATGTCGGTCTCTCCCAGTGCCCCTAAGCTGCACTGTTGTGTATAAGTGTTAAGAATTCTATTACTTACTCAGTGTTCTGGCTTCCCCAAATTCGAGGTTCTTGAACCCCATGTTGAAAACAGAAACAATTACTCTGCGCATCTCAGTTCCAACTCCCAGATGGAAACTCCTCAAGCAGCATTTCTTAATCGTGGCTTTCCGAAATGACCACACAGTGCAGGCTGCTCCCAGGAACCATGCAAGACTCTGAACTCGGACCTGTGTGGTAGCTTGCACTTGCCACACTTTTAGAGGGGGAGAGGGGCTCCACAGCAATGTCCCTCCAAGCTTCCCTCTGCCCCAATCTGTCTGGGGCCAAACAGGATGAAGTTACCCAGCTGCATTTGTGGAGGTTACCCATGTGCAACTCACATGCCTCCTGCTACTTCTTCACCGATTACCCTTACAGCTGCCGCTCCCCCAGTACTAAGCAGTGCCTGAAACTACCACATAGGAAGAACACACAACTCACATGCCTCCTGCTACTTCTTCACCGATTACCCTTACAGCTGCCGCTCCCCCAGTACTAAGCAGTGCCTGAAACTACCACATAGGAAGAACACTGCCTGCAGTGGAAGGGAACTGTTGTCAATGGATCCTATAAATGGGAGAGGAATTGGTTAAAAAAGTCTATACAATCTAGTCTCCACTCTGTACATGCAAGCATAAATGCATAGATAAAGAAAGGGGAAAAAAAAAACCTAGAATATTATACTCTTCAAAAAAATAACTTAATAGCCTCCTTTGAAACAATATTCTTCACATGCAACTTGTTAGGAAACTGATGAGATTATTTCAACAGATTTGATGGGGGTGATGTGCTTACCTTCATGTGATGCTTTCTTGCAAACCAAGTGAGGTAAACAAATTTTGTTTGTTCACATTTCCATTCTTAGTCTGCTTTGTTCTGTAATAAAAATACCCAAGACTGGGTAATTTTTATTTATTTTATTGTTATAATAAAGATAGGGTTTCACTTTGTTGCCCAGGCTGGTCTCCTGGGCTCAAGTGACCCTCCTGTAATCTCTGTGCTGCGATTACAGGTGTGAGCCCCCATATTACCCAGGTGTGAGACTAGGTACTTTTTAAAGAACAGAATTTATAAAGAACAGTTCTAGAGGCTGGGAAGTCTAAGATGAATACACTGGCAGGTTGGATAGGTTCCATTGTCTGGTGAGGGCTAATCTTCACTTCCAGGATGGTGCCTGGTTGCCAAGGGGAGGCTGTGTCTTCAGGTGGTAGAAGGTCAAAGGACCAGGAAGCCAAACACTGCCAGAGTCTCTTTTACAAAGGCCTTAATCCCATTCAAGAGGGAGGAACCCTCATGGCCTAATCACTTCTTAAATGCCTACCTCTTGGGGACACTTGAATTTTTGAAGGGACACATTCAAACTATGGCAGTTATGTTACAGTACTAAAAGTTGCCAGCAGATCATAGGGAAGATTTCTTTTATTTCCTAACTAGATCTTTGGATCCATGTTCATCAGGACTTTTTTTCTTAGTACCAAGATGTTTTGATCGATCAATTTAATAAAAATGAACATCATCATACACTCCAATCACATTAAAAATAGCATTCATCGTAATTGCATTTTGAGTACTCTCCTGTGTCCCAGGCACTCTGCTAAACCCTTTGGGTCGATTATCTCCTTGGACTCTCAGATGATCCTGAGGTAGGTACTGTTCTCTCCATGTATATGTGGAATTTACAAGAGTTTAAAGAGGTTAAGGAAAGTGTCCAGGGCAACCAGATTATCCTAATCCTTGGCTGCCCAAGGATCCTTGGCTGCCCAACCCTAAACTCAAATAAGCAACTCCCTGCATCTGCAGGCATGTGCTTTGCCTCCTACAGTGAAGGCCCCTTTGTGCTTGGCTGGCAGGCATTTGTTGGTGTGCTGGAGGGAAGCAAGGTGCCTGCCTTTTGCCAGTTGTGAAATACCTCTGGACGTGATGGCTCACACCTATAATCCCAGCACTTTGGAGGGCAGAGGTGAGAGGATTGCCTGAGCCCACGAGTTCGAGACCAGCTTGAGCAACGTGGCGAAACCTTGTCTCTACAAATAAATCAAAAAATTAGCTGGGCGTGGTGGCACATGCCCATAGTTCCAGCAACAGAGTGAGGCTCCGACTCATAAAAATAAAAAAGAAAAAAAAAAAGAAATGCCTCTGCTGGCTTTCCTAACCCAGCCTCTCTCCCAAGCAAGATCAGCTTTACCTTCCTCAAGATGTGAATGAGTTTCAGGCGGTTAGCAGGTCTCATGTTTGTTGTTTTCTTTAAGTCTAAGACTCACTCTCTTGCCCAGGCTGTAGTCCAGTGGCACACTGACGGCTATCCGCAGCCTCAGCCTGCTAGGCTCAGGTGATCCTTCCACTCAGCTTTCCAAGTAGCTGGAACCACAGGCATATGCCACCATGCCCAGCTATTTCTTGATTTATTGTAGAGACAAGGTCTCGCCATGTTGCTCAGGCTGGTCTCGAACCCTTGGGCTCAGGCAATCCTCTCGTCTCAGTCTCCCAAAGTGCTGGGATTACAAGTGTGAGCCACCGCTCCTGGCTAGGTCTCATGTTTTAACCTTTGATCTCTGTGACAGGAGGGGCTCTGAAGATATCTGGAGATTTCACCTATCTCCCAGGGATAGGGGCGCGAAGAGGGCTGGGCCTAGGGGAGCCTTGGAAATAGGTTACTACTTCTACTTCACCTTAAGGTAAAACTGCTTTAATTCTGCAGGAACTCAAGCGCTTGAGGAAGTTCTGGGTGGGATGACCAGGTGGGAGGAGATACTGCTGGGGCTTAAGGCCTGCTGCTATGAAATACTTGATGGGAGGAGGGGATCTTCCCCCCTCTGGTTCCAGCACAGATCCCAGCCCTCTTCCCAACACTCCCCCCAAAACAAGGGCTCTGCCAGAAGACTCCTGCAGGCGGTGGTGTGCTGGAGCCAGTGCTAAACTCTTTAGGATCTGAGAGAATGGGTTGTTAAACCTAGCCATTATTAAAAATAAAAGACAAGGAAATACAATATACATTAAAGACCACGGCAATAAATGGTGAAACCTCACCACTTCCTGGTGGCTCTATTCCACTTGCCGCTCAGTAGGCTCTTGAGGTTACTTAGCTATTATACCTGGTGTTGGAAACGACTCATTAATGTGCTTCCCTTTCCAACTTTGCATTCAGTGGCCTCAGGTTGGTAACTTGAAATGCCTCTGGTGGGAGTATTTACATCACAGAATTCAGCAGATATTACAGATTAGGGCAGAATCAGAAAACTGCTTGTTAAACACTGAGCAGTACACCACTGCCAACGGGTATGGTTTATGTTTCCTGGTACTTTTGACATATTTTAGAAGTTTTATTTTTGTAACATGCCTTCTCTTTTCTTCTTCTTCTCCTTCTTCTCCTCCTCCTCTGTTCCCCTTCTTTTTTATTTTTGGTGAGTCAGCCTTACTCTGTCACGCGGGCTGGAATGCAGTGGCATGCTCATGGTGACAGCAGCCTTGACCTGCCAGGCTCAGGCAATCCTTCAGCCTCCACCTTCCAAGTAGCTGGAACTACAGGCACACGCCCCCATGCCTGGCTAATGTATTGTAGAGATGAGGTCTCACCAAGTTGCCCAGGCTGGTCTCAAACCCCTGGACTCAGGAAATCCTCTCACCTCAGCCTTCCAAAATGCTGGGATTACAGGCTTGAGCCACCGTACCTGATCTTCCTCCCTCTTCTTCTAACTTTATTTTACTATAGACATGTCGGGTACAAGTCAGGATTAGGTACATAAGTAATCTACATGCAAGTGAAGTTTGGACCAGTTTTAGGACCAGATACCCTATGTGTTGTCCCCCTGTAGTGTCCGGAGATTGCCAATCCCTCACTTGTGCTATTGTGATCAACATTTAGGACCCACTTGTGAGTGAGAACTTGTAGCTTTTTTGTTGTTGTTGTTTCTGTGATAGATCAATAAAAGTATGATTGTCTCCAATACTTAGTAACACACCTATCTTATTTCTCTCTGGGTAGCAAAATCCTGGGCAGTTAATGGTGACCATGGCCCTCAACCTGTTACTTAAGGTGTTACTGTTGCTTCGTTGTTATTCAAACAGCAGAACCGAAAGGACAGGAGAATCGGTCAGCAGTGGCTGTCCTGAGGGGCAGGCTGCAGTCTTAGGATATCCTGCATGGGCACAGTCACCCTACGTGGGGCAGGGGCAAGGGCAGGGGGCACTTCCACTTGGACTCTCCACTCCATGCTGATGGAGGCTTGCTTTTAGAATCAGTGTTTCCCATTTGCCACACAAGAATCACCTAGGAAATTCTTACACAGTAGAGGTGGGCCTGGGCCCCTGAGATCTGAATTTCAGAAAGCATGAGGGGAATGTTACTGAGAAACCCTCACCAAGTGAAAAGAGCACTTTTTGGATTCAGCTCTCTGCTCCCCCATTTTCTGTCCATGTGACCTTGGGCAAATCATTTAAATTCAGGGATCTTTGGTTTCTTTATTAATATAAAGGGGAAAAAACTATCTTGTTTTCATTTTACTTTTCATAATATCAAAACCCATTAACAACTTACAGTTCTAACCACGGGAGAAAAGTGAAATCAGTTATCATACATGTTTATACTGTGCTAAAACATTTTTGAAAAACATACTTTCTTTTACTCAGCTATTATCACTAATACAATGACCCTGAAAGGGTCATTTAGACCTGTTTTATAGGAATCTGAAATTTAGAGATAAGTAACCTGTCTGAGATCACTCAGATAATACACAAAACCAAAATTCGAACCCAAATTTAGTGCCTTAAAAATGATGTAGCCATTGGATGATTCTATACTCAGACTTAGCAGGTGCTAAGTCACTCACACTTTCAAGAGACACTTATGACATCAACAGATCCAGGTGCCAGAGACACAACCCACGTCCCTCACAGGCTGCTGTCCCCGAGAGGCCAGGGACCAGCCTCTCCACCTCTGGGTCTGCAGCCCTGTTCCCCGAGTCAACACCAGCTTGCCCCACCACATCCCACCACCACAGGTGGGTCTGGGAAAGTGAAATGCAGCCCAGGCAGCTCCCCGTTTCACCCCTCAGGTGCACAGACCTCCTGAGGGGCCTGGTGGAGACTGGAATCATGAGATGCATCCTCTCAGCTCAGTTGCTAAAGCAGCTTCTGATGCCCCCTGATTCCAATGCACAGGTTATAGCTTAACTGCTCCCAGAAGAACATTACAAGTTTATACTTTTAAAAAACTTAGGCCGGGCTCGGTGGCTCAGCCTGTAATCCCAGCACTTTGGGAGGCCAAGGCGAGTGGATTGCCTGAAACTGCGGGTTCGAGACCAGCCCGGGCAACTTGGCGAGACCTTATCTCTACAATAAATAAAAAATTAGCTGGGCGTGGTAACACGTGCCTGTAGTTCAGGCTACTTGGAAAGCTGAGACCGAAGGATAGATGGATCCCAGCGGGTCCAACCTGAGGTGGCCATGAGTGTGCCACTGCACTCCAGCCTGGGCGACAGAGTGAGACTCCAACTGAAAAAAAAAACAAAAAAAAAACTTAAATCGGATTACAAAACAATTTATGTTTAGTGAAGATATTCTGGAAAATAGTGACACTGACATTTACCCCCAGTCTTGACACTCAGATCAACAATAGCTGCTGTCAACGTTTTGGTGAGCATCATTCTGATTTCCCTTGTAATGCATAGATATGCATAGAAATTAAGATTTTGTTATCTTTATCTCTGGCACCTGCTTCTAAATTTAACTTTACAAGTGAGAAGAAAAGAATAATCATGACAACTTTTTTTTTTTTAAGAGACAGGGTCTTACTCTGTGACCTGGGGTTGGAGTTCAATAGTGTGATCACAGCTCACTGCAACCTCAAACTCTTGGGCTCAAGTCATCCACCCACCTTAGCCTCCTGAGTGCCTGAGACTACTGGCCTACATCACCATGCCTGGCTAATTAAAAAATTTTTTTTGTAGAGACAGGGTCTCACTATGTTGCCCAGTCTGGTCTTGAAAACCTGGCCTTAAGCAATCCTCTCACCTCAACCTCCTAAATCACTGGGATTACAGCGTGAGCCACCACACCTTGCTACAACATTTTAAAGACACTTTCTCATCCATCCATTCATTCAACAAAGATTTGAGTGTGTATTATATGCCAGCCACAGATGCTGAAGAACAGCAGTGCACAAAACTCTATGGCCTTCATGGTGCCTGTAGTTTAGCTCGGGGGAGAGAGAGAGAGAGAGAAAGAGAGACACTGGACAAGTAAACAAATACATATAAGAGTACAACTTGTGACAGGTGCTAAGAAGGGGATAAACAAAGTGAAGGAAGTGAAGGGGATGGGAGAGATGCTGATGGACCAGACCTTGCTTAGGTTGGGGAGGACCTTTCTGAAAATGCGACCTCATATATAGATAATGCTGTAGATGACAGCAACCTGGGTTAAGTCAAAATCACTATGGATGACTTAGCTGTTTGCCACTTAAATCCATGCTTCAGTTTTGTTATTAGTTGATGTGGATAGATTTTCAAAGTAAGCAGAGATCTTAGAGGCAATTTAACCCAATAACTTCACTTTATAAATGAGGAGACAAGACAAGGGGCGACTTAGAGTCACATTACTAGTGAATCGAACCAGACCCTGCTTCTTGAACCCACAAATTCCGTCGATTGTTATTAGAATATGCGGCTCCTTTTGGGAAATAATACTATAAAGAAATTCTCCTCTACATACTTCCCATACGTACACCCAATCACACATAATCAGTTCCATAGTATTTGAATCTTTCTGTTCCCGAATGGAAAGTCTGAAGTAAAAGAAAGAACATGGATTTTCATGTTACTTAACATCCAGATGCATTTTTCTTTTTCTTTTTTTGTCTTATACTAGTGGTGTGATTTGAAAAAGCTATTTAATCCCTCTGAGATTTAGTGTCTTTATGAAACCAGGATACTTAGTAAATGTGGTTAGTATTTCAATGTTTAAATGTAGAAAACACTAAATGAGATTATAGAAAAACGTGGTGGCGTGGCGCCATGGCTCACGCCTATAATCCCAGCACTTTGGGAGGTTGAGGTGAGAGGATTGCCTGAGCTTACGGGTTCAAGACCAGCCCTGGCAACTTGGTGAGACCTTATCTCTACAACAAATAAAAATTTTTTAAAAGTTAGCCGGGCATGGTGGCAAGTGCCTGTAGTTCCAGCTACTTGGAAGACTGAGGTGGAAGGATCACCTGAGTCCATCAGGTCGAGGCTGCCGTGGCCAGGAGTGTGCCACTACCCTCCAGCCTGGGTGACAGAGTGAGACTCCAACTCAAAAAAAAAAAAAAAAAGAAAAGAAAAACGTGGCATACACAGAGTGAAAAAATTTAATTTCTCTGATGCTAGAGAAATAAGAGTAGTGCTTGTTGGTGGTTGGGTTTTATTTTCAAATGAACAGGCTCTTGTTAGTAACAAAAACCCCAGGTCAGTGCGTGGAGAAACCTGGGTAACCAATTCAGCAGACTGAAGCCTTATCACTGTGGTTTTTCTTTTAAGATACAGAACCTTCCGGTTTCCTTTAGTGCCTCTTTAATTATACTTTATTGTATCACAAGCGATGTGGTAGTGGTTTCATTTTTACCATGTGAACTGGATTATCCCACTGCAAATCTCCCTTGAGTTCTTGGAAAAATATCTAATAATGAAATGAAACAGGACATTTTTAAGGAAATACCCAACTAAGAAGCTGGCGAAAGTTTGACATAGTTTGTGAAGGCCTAACGGTCTCTGTTTTGTTTTGTTTTGTTTTATTTCATCTATTTTTTGAGTCAGAGTCTCACTCAGTCCCCAGGCTGTATTGCAGTGGCATGATCAAGGCTCACCATAGTCTCAACATCCTGGGCTCAGGCGATCCTTCCACCTCAGCCTCCTGAGTAGTTGGGACTATAGGTGAGTACCACCATGTCCAGCTTTTTTTTTTTTTTTTTTTTTACTTTTTATAGCAACAGGGTTTTGCTATGTTGCCCAGGCTGGCCTCCAACTCCTGGGTGAAGCAATCCTTGTGCCTTGGCCTCCCAAAGTGCAGGGATTACAGGCATGAGCCACCATGCCCAGCCTTTACAGTCTCCTTAGAAAGGTTGATTTAAAAACCTATTTTGGGGAACCTCCATAGATTGCTCCTTTCTTAATACACTGGAACAGACAAGAGCAAGTTTAGTCCTTATTTTTTTTTTTTTTGAGAAGAGTCTCATTCTGTCACCCAGGCTGGAATGCAGTGGCATACTCACAGCCACCGCAGCCTCAACCTGCTGGACTCAGGCGATCCTTCTGCCTCAGCATTCCAAGTAGCTGGAACCATAGGTGTACACCACCACACCCAGCTAATTTTTTGACTTATTGTAGAGACAAGGGCTCACCAGTTTGCTCAGGCTGATCTCGAACCCCTGGACTCAGGCAATCCTCTTGTCTCAGCCTCCCAAAGTGCCAGGATTTCAGGCATGAGCCACTGTGCCCAGTCAAGCTTAGTCTTTAATGTCTTGGAGCCTTTAGTTATGAGGCTTCCCAGGCAGGCTTCTCTTTTCCTAACTCAGCTGGGCTGCCCTAGACCAAGCAGAAGTGGCTTGACCAAGGGAGAAAATGTGGGCTCCGTTCCAAGGAGTAGGATCAGATGGTTCCCCAAACCCTGGTCTCCATCAAATGCGAGGCTGGCTTCCTCTAGCCTTGTAACCTCCCCTGGCAGGGGCGGGCACCTCTGCCCATGAGAAGACAGCTTAGCAGCAGTAGCATTTCCTGAGGGAGCCAGATGACTCTCAGGGAGTACGGCAGCCTGTGGAGGAAGGAAACATGGTCAAGTTTCCCTCGTGCCTCCTTCAAGGATCTTTTCTTTCTTTCTTCTTTTCTTCCTTTTTTTTCTTTGAAAAGAAGACCTGAGTTGGTATTAAATGTGGCAAGAATAGAACTGAGTAATGCCGCACTGGAGACTAGGCATCTGAGCTCATGGGCTTATTGGCATCAAAGTTCATAAAACTCATTATTAAAGGGGGGATCACATGTAAGTGAATTAATACAACTCTTCTGTAATCCAAATAAAAATGTGAACACAAACATAGAAAAAAAAGCATTCATTTGATCTCTTTGGATCTCTAACACTAACTGGATTAGGTGAGATATTCTTTGTGTGGTAAAACAACCCCTCATAAAAGTAAACTAAAAAGGAAATCTAGAGCCAGGTGGAACGACTCACACCTGTAATCACAGCACTTTAGAAAGTGGAGGTGAGAGGATTGCCTGAGCCTAGGGGTTCGAGACCAGCCTGGGCAACTTAGCTAGACTTCATCTCTACCATTAAAAAAAATCTAGAAAATCTAGAATTCCATGTATTACACACACACACACACACACACACACACACACACACACAGGTCTTCATCAGTGGTTTCCATGCTTTAGCATACCTAAAGAGTGATGTCTTAGACTAGATGAAATATGATAATAATACCTATATCCTAGAGTTTTGTAAGAGTTAACTGAGTTATTTAAAAAACAGATTCTAGCCAGGTTCGGTGGCTCAGCCTGTAATCCCGCGCCTTTGGGAGGCTGAGGTGAGTGGATTGCCTGAGCCCGTGGGTTTGAGACCCGCCTGGGCAGCAAGACCTCATCTCTACAATAAAGCAAAAAAATCAGCCAGGTGTGGTAGCGCATGCCTGTAATTCCGGCTACTTGGAAGGCTGAGGTGGAAGGATTGCCAGAGCCCAGCAGGTCAAGGCTGCGGTGACCGGGAGCGGCCACTGCACTCCAGTCTGGGCGACAGAGTGAGACTCCAACTCAAAAAAAAACCAAAACATAGATTCCTGAATCCCACTCCTAGATATTCTAATGATATAAGTCTAGGGTGCAGTCCAGAAATCTATATTTTAGTAAGCTCATGAGATGCTTCTGTTGCAAGAATCAGTTTTCTGGACCAACTTTAGAAAGCCTAGTCTCCCCAAAAAGAGAAAACTTCATTTGAAATATACAAAGCCACACTGCAAGGATACTGGTGTCATGTTCCAGAAGGATGTTCACATTTTAATACATTTGCCTGCAAGCACTGGTACCTGACTTTAAATCTAATTGATCTTTCAGGGTTCCCATAACAACAAGTGCTTAGAAAAAATCACAGGGGAAAGAAAAGAACTGTTAATACCACTTGTTTACATAAAGCATCTCATAGAGTGGTGAAGAAGATATGATACTCTTTCAATTAACACAATTTGTTAGGTCAGAGCTCTGTTTAATTCGCTGAATAGAAGAGATTCTTTTGATCCTAATAAAAATGTTTCCCATGATTTGAGGTCTTTTGTAGTTTTGTTTCTTTTAAATATTGTAAAAATATTATATTTTTCCTCCAGAGAGGAAGACAGAGGGAAAGAGCGAGTGAGCAAGAGAGAGAGTTTAGTATTAGACAAGTTGGGACTGTTGGTTGCCCTAATTGTGATTCTACTTTTACTGACAGCATTTTTGACCTTGGGCAAGTTATTTAATATCTGTGTGCCCCAATTTCCTCACTCATAAAATGAGGGGTGGTAATAGCTTATTTTATACTTCTAAGATGAACTTTTTTCATATTTTAATATCTCTGAAATCAGAGCGTGCCTTACCACTGGCAATAAGAAAGCATTGTATCTTAGTTCAATTGGCAGCATTTTTCTTAGTGGTAGGTAAAATGATAGAGTGGTTCTATAATGGTGATGTCTTAGACTAGATAATAATACCTGTATCCTAGGGTTTTGTGGGGTTTAACTGAGTCAAGAAACATCAGGTGCTTAGAACGGGGTGGCATGCTAATGTTAATCACTTAATTAATATAAATTATTAGTATTCAAATCTGTGGATGGATCATAAGTTAACTAGGCCCCTCATGTTGGACCACTAGATTTCTACTAATTTTCTTTCTATTATATATGGCATTGAATGTCCTTATATGTAAACCTTTGTGTGCGTCTCTAACTAGGATAGATTCCTAGTAATAGAATACCAGGTCAAATACCATGAACAGGCCAGGCCGGGCTCGGTGGCTCAGCCTGTAATCCCAGCACTTTGGGAGGCCGAGGTGAGTGGATTGCCTGAGCCTGCGGGTTCAAGACCCACCCAGGCAACCTGGTGAGACCTCAACTCTACAATAAATAAAAAATTAGCTGGGTGTGGTAGCGCGCGCCTGTAGTTCCGGCTACTTGGAAGGCTGAGGCAGAAGGATCACCGGAGCCCAGCAGGTCAAGGCTAGGGTGGCCGGGAGCATGCCACTGCACTCCAGTCTGGGCAACAGAGTGAGATTCCAACTCAAAAAAAAAAAAGAGATCATGAACAAATTTAAGGGATGGATTATAAAAATTATGGTGATTATAAAGTCCATCAAATCCAAATCAGATAGCCATTTACTCTGTGACCTTGGTCATTTTCCTTAACCTTTCTCAATTTTTACATCCAAGAAATGAGAATGATAATAACATTTGCAGGCATATTGCGATGTTAGATAAGATGATGCAATCAGACACAACACCACCCTGGCACACAGTATGTTCAAAATAAACATGAGCTATTTTGATACTGCAACACTAACAGCACTGCCTGGTTACACTCTAGCTTTGAATGAGAAGGCAGATGGTGTAAACCCACCAGTTTTCAACAGCGACTCTGTGTGGCTGTAATAGAAATAGCAGCAGCAGAAAACGCATATGTTGTCAGAAATTATCAGATGTATCAGTTCTTTCTCTTGGTGTTTGTTAAAACACTGGTGAAACAGATCGTAACCACTTCTAAGAAAACAACTGAGGAACATTTGCTGTCTCATATAACCATGAGAAATCACTTTGGTCATTTTATTTGTACCTTACATTTCCCAGTGGACTCTAAGGCTGAATCCTAGTGAATGGTTGGGATTGGCATGTTGCTACCCAAGATGTGGTTCATGAAAGGCCTCCTGGCTTGAACTGCCGGAGAAGTTAGGAGGCCCAGAGTTTAGAAGTATAACCAGAAGTGATTACAGAACACATTAAACAACTGGCTTGTTAGATGATGAATATGCATATTTCCATACATTTTATTTCACAGAACATTTTGTTAATCTTAAACAATTCCAGGGTTTCTACAATCCACTCATAAAGTTTACATAAAAGAAAATCTGGTATTAAGGTAAGTTTTACTCTTTTATAAATATTTAGAAATATAGAACATGAAGTAACACACACACGTATACACACACACACACATCTGCTTGTATTTGTATAAACTCTCTGGAAGAATACACAAAAAACTGGTAGCCTTAATTGACTTTGGAGATGGAACTGAATGGCTGATTGCAAGACAAGTGTGGGGGAAGGATTATTTATATCTTTGAATTTTTAAACGTAATTCTAAATTTTATTTTAAAGACTTAAAATACTTATTAATTAAAAAATGTAAATGCACTAGGCATGACGACTCACGCCTGTAATCCTAGAACTTTGGGAGACAGAGGGGAGAGAATTGCCTGAGTCCAGGAGTTCAAGACCAGCCTGGGCAACTTGGCAAGACCTGTCTCTACAATAAATCAAGAAATTAGCTGGGCGTGGTGGTGCAAACCTGTAGTTCCAGCTACATGGGAAGCTGAGGCAGAAAATCGCCTGAGTCCAACAGTCTGAGGCTGTGGTGGCCGTAAGCATGCCACTGCACTCCAACCTGAGTGACAGACTGAGACTCCTACTAAAAATTAAAATAAAGGGACGCACACAGACTCCAAGTTAAAGGTTGGAAAACAAAACAAAACAAAAAATAAAAAAAGGAAAAAAACCCCAAGTTAAAATAAAATAAAATAGAATAAATAAATACAAATGTAAATGCCTTCAAATCCACAATTTGCTTTTAGGAAGATGAATTGAGTATGTAATGATCAGGAAAAGCAATGACACTGACTTTTTTCATTGTCTACTTTTTGTATCTTTTAAATTCTGTACTGGCCAGGCTCGGTGGCTCAGCCTGTAATCCCAGCGCTTTGGGAGACTGAGGTGAGTGGATTGCCTGAGCCCATAGGTTCGAGTCTGAGTAACTTGGTGAGACCTCATCTCTACAATAAATCAAAAATTAGCCAGGCATGGTAGTGCGCGCCTGTAGTTCCGGCTACTTGGAAGGCTGAGGCAGAAGGATCGCCAGAGTCCAGCAGGTCGAGGCTGCGGTGGCCGGGAGCGGCCACTGCACTCCAGTCTGGGTGAGAGAGTGAGACTCCAACTCAAATAAGTAAATAAATAAACAAATAAATAAATAAATTCTGTAACATGTATAAATAAGGAAAAAAATTCCTTTAGACACTTTTCAACACAATTTCATAGAATTTGCAAAACGGTGATAGCTAATGCCTCTCAAAACTCCTCAGTGATTATACAAAGGGGTACACAAAAAACCCCAAAACTTATTTATAAAAATTATATATTTATCTTTACATATTTAAATGTCAGTCTCCTTCAAAGCACTCTCCATCTGATGCAAAACACCTACCGAAATGCTTTTTCCACTGCTCAAAACAGTTTTTGAACTCATCAATTTTGATGCCTTTTAGTTCTTCTGTTTTTTGTTTTATCCCCTCTACAGGAACAAAAAAAAAGTCACTTGGGGCAAGACCTGGTGAATAGGGAGAGTGGGGGATGGGGATCATGCATTTTCGTCAAAAACTACTGAGCACTCAGTGCACTCAGCACTCAGTGCATTGTAGACAGGTGTGTTGTCATGGTGGATGAACCAGTCACCTTTTTGCCACAGGATGTTTCTTCTGCAAATCATGACACAACTTTCTCAAAACTTTCAGATAAAAACTTAGTTGACCATTTGATCTGGAGGAACAAATTCTGAGTGTAGCACAAGGGGCCAACCCTCAAAAAAAGAAAAGAAAAGATAGTTCATTTATTGGGTTTATTGGGTCCTCCCTTGTACACCTTTGCTTTTCTCTATAAAATTTGCCCTGGCACCTCTGCTGGTTGAGCTAGTGGCTATCAGCTAATGTATTCAACTTTGAACATGAAAATCCTTCAGAGTTTTGAGAAGGGTAATTAAGCAAAAGAAAGAAAGAAAGAAAAGAAAACCCAAACAAAAAGCCAAAAGCTTCCATATTGGAAAGGAAGAAGTAAAACTATATTTGTAGACGATATTGTGTATAGAAAATACAAATACAAGAAGCATGGCGTCAGCATCTGCTTCTGGGGAGGCTTCAGGAAGCTTCCATTCATGTAGAAGGGGGAAGGGGAGGAGCATGATATGGTGAGAAAGATGGAAAGAAAGAAGGAGGAGGTGGTGCTAGGCTCTTTTTAGCAACTGGATCTCCCTCGAACTGTAAGTGAAAACTCACTACCAGAAGAGGAGCACCAAGCCATTCATAAGAGATCCTTCTCCCTTCCTCCACCACCCAAACACCTTTCACCAGGTCCCATTTCCAACACTGGGGATCAAATTTCAATATGAATTGTGGAATTTGGGCATAAATATCCAAACAATATCAGGGGTTTACCCTACTCCAGTATGACCTCATTCTAACTATAATTACATCTGCAATGACCCTCTTTCCAAATAAGTTCACATTCTACGGGTTAGGCGTTCAACAGATCTTTTTTGGGGGACACAATGCACAACAACAGTTAAGGTTTAAAACTACCATCTGTATTAACTATTCATTCATACCTGGAAGTTTGCTTCTTTCTTCCCACGTTGGAGAAAATCCATGTGAACTAGAGAAACCTGATTGAACTCAGCTAATAAGAATCCTCCACTAATTGAAAACATTTATTTCCACTAAAAATTTATTTGCAAGAGAATGGTCAGTAACAAGAAAATAATTGGCTACCATGGGAGTAATTTTTATTAAATATTGAATAGATACAAAACAATATTTGTAAATATGTATACAGTAGAAAGAAGCTGAATACAATGAACATCTGTGGCTCTCCCACAAAGTTTTAAAAATAAGACATGACCATTATTCTTGAAGTATAATTTTAATTATATATAACTTAATTTTTCAAATTTATTTTTCATTTTAAATGATTTCAGTGTATTTATTTTTAATGACAAAATGAATATATTAATATGAGCTTGTTATAAAAGATATTTATAATTCAAATTTATATGGAGTAAAAATTTAATGTCTTCCCATGCCAGAGGTACCCTCTAGATAAGATACATCTCTCTGGAATAGGGGCAGAGGATTCCATCATATTTCTGCATGCTAGTTTACCTAGCCAGCTACCTTTGTTTAAGTTGTTTCCATTTTTCTACTATTACAAATAATGCTGCAGTAAACATTCCTTTACATGCAATGTTGCACACCTGTGCAAGTCTATCTAAGGTAAATCCCTAGAAGTAAAAATGTTAGATAAAAGGCATTAAGTGTGCAATTTAAATTGATATGAATTTGAGTTGGCTTCCTAGTATTTCACATTAAAAATTTTTTATTTTATCTTATTAGGTAGAGACAATGCTTTGCTATGTTGCTGAGGCTAGTCTCAAACCCCTAGGCTCAAGTGATCTTCCTGCCTTGGCCTACCAAAATGCTGGGATTACAGGTGTGAGCCACTGCACCTTGCCTAAAATGGTTTTAAGTCAGATGGTTGTTGCAGCATTCTTCAGGGAATCATAACAAGTCAACACTTGAACTCAATCTTAATATTAGAGACTATAACCCCATCAACTATACATCATACAAAAATGGACTCTAATTATAAAAGACATCAAGGAAAGTACCGTGATGCTGGGCCAGCAGATGGGATTTCCTGGGGCAAGTATTTTACTATTATGATGGACTGTCAGTCATCCATTTAACAACATATCACCTACATACATCTTCTCTAATTCTTACACCTAAGTCCAGTACCTTCACTTAGGAACTAGTCTCCATCCTTTTGCAAGATCTATTCAAGGACATAGCTCAGCAATTTTCTCTTCTTTCTTCCATAACACCTATTTCCCATCTCTCTTGGATAATTTGGTCAACATACAAACTGCTGTTTCTTCACGCCCCATTTATCTATTCACCTTATAGAAAAACCTCTAAAATATTTTTAATAGTTGGTCTTAATTTCTCTTCTCTTATTTGTACCTGAATCTGTTCCAATCAAGTCTTCATATCCATTTCTCCATTAAAATTGCTCTTATTAAGAACATCAGTGACTGCTACTTTTTAAAAATAAAATTTATTTTAAAAATAAATAAATAAGCGGGGCTCGGTGGCTCAGCCTGTAATCTTGCGTTTTGGGAGGCTGAGGTGAGTGGATTGCCTGAGCCTACGGGTTCGAGACCCGCCTGGACAACTTGGCGAGACCTCATCTCTACAATAAATCAAAAAATCAGCTGGGCGTGGTAGCGCGCACCTGTAATTCCGGCTACTCGGAAGACTGAGGCGGAAGGATCGCTGGAGCCCAGCAGGTCGAGGCTGCAGTGGCCGGGAGCGGCCACTGCACTCCAGTCTGGGCGACAGAGTGAGACTCCAACTCAAAAAATAAAAATAAAAAATAAAAAATAAAATTTATTGCATCTATTTGAGGTTAACAATATGACATTATGGAATACATAGTGATAGTAAAATGATTACTATAGTGAAGCAAATTAACGATAATCTCACAGGTACTTTGTGACAAGAGCACCTAATATCTACTTATTTAACAAAAGTCCCTAATACAGCATAATTTTATTAACTTTAGTCATCCTGTTGTACGTAGCTCTCTAGACTTGTTCATCCTCCATATCTGCTATTTTGTATCCTTTACATGTATCTCTTTATTTCCTTCCCCATGCCTCTACATTTCTTGCATCAATTTCTTTGTAGCACTTACCAGTACTGGCATACTATATATTTTACTTGTATTTGTTTATTGAACATCTCTCCGTACTATAGGATAAGCTCTATGAGAGCAGAGTTTTTGTTTTATTTTATTTTTGTGGTGTTGTATCCCTAGCATCTAGAACATTGTCCATAGAAATAAATCAGTAACACCCAATAAATTGGTAAATGAACATATTTGCACTTATATTCTACTTAAGGGAAGGAGAGTAAACAAAATAAACATGGAAACATATATAGGATGTCAGATGGCAATATATACTATGGAGAATATTAAGAAAATGGGGAATACCAGGGTGACCAGAAAATGAATAAGGCAACATTTGAACAGAGGCATCAAGGATCAAGGGAGTAAACCATGTAGGAGAGAATATATGTCCAGGTAGAGAATACAGTAAGTGCTAATGTCCTGAGGTAGAAATTTTCTTGGATGTCTGTGAAATATCAGGCAGATTAGTGTACCAAAAGCATGGTAACATGACAGAGTCCCTGGAAATGTGCTCAAGAAAAAGTGAGAAGCTTGTTCACACTGTGTTTTCTAAGAGTTTAGCTTTTACTCTGGAGCAGGAAAAAAGCCCTTGGAGGGTTTGGAAAAGAATATGTCCTGAATACAGCAGTCTAGCCAGTGAGCTGAGAATAGACTCCAAGAAGAATGGGAGAGGCAAATTAGTGAAGAGGTTACAGCAAAAATAGAGGTAAGTTGAATGCAGCAACATATAAAAAGGTCATACATCATGACCAGTGGGATTTATTCCAGGAATGCAAGGTTGGTTTGACATCTGAAAATTAATCAAAGTATTATAATACACCGTATTAATTGAATCAAGGACAAAACCATATGATCATCTCAATAGATGCAGAAAAAAATCCCACATACTTTCATGGTAAAATTCTTAAACAAAGATGGGAACTTCTTCAACCTGGTAAGGAGCAGCTATAAAACACCCACAGCTGACATCAGAATAATGGTGAAAGGCTGAAAGCTTTACCCCCAAGGTTAGAGGGTCAGGAACAAGACAAGGATGTACATTTTCACTACTTACATTCAATATTATGCTGAAGGTTCTAGCCAGGGTAATTAGGCAAACAAAATAAAACAAAACAAACAGACAAATTTAAAAAACAAGCAAAAAAAAAACCTTCCCAAAAAACAAACAAAAGCTTCCAGATTGGAAAGGAAGAAGCTAAACTATCTTTATTTGCAGATGATCTTGTATATAGAAAATACTAAGGACTCTACAAAAAAATACTTAGAAATACATTTGATAAAACATGTAGGACTTATACACTGAAAATTTCAAAACATTGTTGACATAAATTAATAAATGAAAGAACACCCAATGTTCATGTTATGTAATAGTGTTAAAATGCAATTCTCCCAAAATTGATCTACAGATTCAGCACAATCCTTGTCAAAATCCCTTTTTTTTTTTTGAAACCATTGGCAAACTAATCCTAAAATTCATATGGAAATGCAAGAAACTACAGTAGCCAAAATAATCTTGAAAATGGCGCAGTCCCTTTTGAAAATAACCTGGGAGTTCCTCAAAGATTGAGTTAATATATGATTCAGCACTTCCATTCCTAGGTGTCTACCCAAGAGAAGTGGGAACATGTTCACACAGAAACTTGTACACAGATGTTTGTAGTATCATTATTTATAATAGTCGAGAGGTAGAAACTACTCAAATGTTCATTAATTAATGAAAGGATAATCATGTGTGATGTATCAATATAATGTACTATTACTTGACCATAACAAAGGCATTCAGTGCTGATCCATGTTACAGCATGGATGAGCCTAGAAAACATTATGCTCAGTGAAAGAAGCCACTCATGAAAGACCACATATTGTATGATTTCATTTATATAAAATATCAAAAATAGGCTTATCTTTAGAGACAGAAAGTAGGTAGATGGTTACCTGGGGGCAGGGAAAGAGTAAGGGGAAGCGGGGAAAAGGGTCAAGGGAGCGATTGGGAGGGGATGATAGCTGAAGGACACAGGGTTTCTTCTAGGAGTGATAAAAATGTCCAAATGATGGTGGTGATTGTTGCACAACTCTGTGAATATACTAAAGACCACTGAATGGTACCTTAAAGGAGTGAACTGTTGGATAATGAATTAAGTCTCAATAAAGCTGCTAAAAGAAGAAGAACCAGGAAAAAGAAACCCAGTACCAAACAACGTAGGTTTAACTCTCATCTTTGCCCCTGACTGTGTAACTCTGGCAACGTTTCACTTCTCCATGCCATAGTTTCCCCACAGAAAAATAGAGAAAAATAGTAGTTCCTGCCTCACAGGGTTGTTGTAAGGATTAAAAGAGTCAATACATGTAAAATACTTAGGATTAGTGTCTGGTTTTTTAAAAAAAGTTATTTATTATACTCGAAGTTATCCAAGAAGCCACTGCACACATACTTCACCTATCACTCCATCACTGTAAATAATAATACACATAATTATTGTAAACAATAACAAATAATACATGATTCTTTGGAATCATTCAAAGCATTTTAGAAATTAGGTGCCTTATTGATTTTGGATTTTTAAGTCTTGGTCATTTTTCCTAATGGCATTCATAGAAATTGTTCAAAACGTTCCTGTTTCATGGGTTGGAGTGAGGAACGCAGACCAGTTAGTCAAACTTCCTAGGAACGTACGAAGAAATTGTGCAGGAGAGGGAGGGGACAAAACAGACAAATGTAAATCCAGCCAGCCCTGCAAACCTGGAAGGATGGGTACATTTTTGCGTTCAAAAACCAATCTTCTGCAGAGGACAAGACAGCTGCATACAGGAAGACACAACACTCGTGGAGGCTGACTCCACAGCCTCGTTCCGTGTCCTCTTCCGTAAGGTGAGAATAACCCGCGCCAAGCCAGCAGGCCTCACTAGACCACACTGGGGTCCCGAGCCTACATTCTCTTTTGTGTGCGTGTCTGTACACCTGACTCCCAATTCAGTGCTCCTTCCTCATAGCCTTGCTCTCTGGCTCTATTCGTGATGCTGTTTGAAAGCACAGGTGGCGCGCTCGTCCCGTGGGCAACTCACGTAGGGAGGGGTGGAAACCGGAAGTAAATACGTCCCAAAGCTCAGCGACGTCTCTCCGTCCTTCACGTCACTGTTTCCTAGACAAGAACGCCTTTCGCCTAGTTTGACCCTCCAGGCTTCCCATCACATAGCCTCAGGCGCATGCGCGGAAGTACCCTGACCTTCTATACTCCTGTTTCTGCTCCCCTGACCATGGCGGCTCGCGGCGTCGGGCTATTGACCCGCTTGCCGCTCTGTGCCCGGAGAAGAAGTCGCATCCAGCGTCCTATCCTCAGGCGTTTCAGTTGCCCAGGGACTGTGGCCGAAGACTTCAGGAGGGAAGAGCAGCCGTCGGGGAGCGTGGAGACAGGTGATGGCGCGTGGCCGGCTTGCTGGTATTCTGTGCCGCCGGCGAGGGAAGGAAGGGTCTCGAGTTAGCGGGCCCGTGGGAGCGGCCGGGGACCAGTGGCGAGAGGGTGGCGTTGTGTCTCGGCTTCCGATTTTACTGGGGTACCAGGGTCGCTAGCGAGACTGACGTAAGAGTGAGGTGTGTGATACAGTCGTAAAACTGTGTAGATCTCTGGGAAGTTCAGGGCAAGAACACAATTTGCTGGCAAAAGTGTCCCCAGTAGTAACAGCATTGCCGCACATGAGTCGGATGCTTCCTCATTCACATGTATTCTGATTTGGATGCATGAAGTTGTTGCTGGAGGCCGGGTGTCGTGAAACCTGATGCGTCCTCAGGATTCCTGGCTCCTGCAGGCAGGGCTCCGCCGATTAAATTTACTGCCGTTAACTTTATTCTTTTAGCCATTTTGAGCCAAATCAATCTGATAACGAGTTTGCATCCGTTGAAACAGACTGTTGTCCTGCGGATGTCCTAACATGTTTTGTTTTGACTGGGCGCGGTGGCTCACGCCTGTAATTCCAGCACTTGGGGAGGCGGAGGTGAGAGCACTGCCTGAGCCCAGGAGTTCAAGACCTCGTCTCTACAAAAAAAAAAAAAAAAAAGTTACCTGGGCGTGGTGGTGCACGTCTGTAGTTTCAGCTGTTTGGAAGACTGAGGCGAAGGATCGCCTGAGCCCAGCAGGTCGAGGCTGCTGTGGCCGTGAGCATGCCACTGCACTTTAGCCTGGGCGACAGAGTAGACTCCAACTCAAAAAGAAAAGAATTATGTTTTGTGTGAGTGTGTTTTGAGAAAGCCACTATTACTGAACCCCTCTTGGGCAACAGAGTAGACTCCAACTCACAAAAACAGAATTATGTTTTGTGTGAGTGTGTTTTGAGAAAGCCACTATTACTGAACCCCTCTTGTGACCCAAGAGCTTGTGTATAGTATTTAAAGTTCTTAAAGCAATCTCTTAGGAAATGAATCACTGTCTCCATTTTACAGATATAGAAAGAGTCTCAAACAGCTAAATAACTTGTGCAAGGAAAGCTCAGTTAATTTAGACCTTGAGTCAGGTTTTCAAACAAAATGTATTGGTTTCTACTATTTCTTGGAGCTACAGTTTTTATAGTTTTAAGAAATGAAGTTATTTCTGGGAACAGTTCTTAAGTATGCTAAACAAGTAAATTACCCTAAAATAAATTCCTGTCTTCATCAGACTATATGACAGACTCATATCAACAAAAAGTGAGAAATACTACTTTATGTGGCGTTAATTGAGGCACTAATTGAATTGTATTTAGTAGAAGCTGCTTCTGTTGATAATTTCTAAGTAACTGGAAATTTGAGTAAGGATTCTGCCAAAGAATCTATTGTAATTTAATATTTGTATGAAGGTTTAAGAGAGCTTTTTCATATGTTCTTTGAGACATAAAACAAATCAGTGGAATAGGTATGAAGGAGTTATTACTCTCATTGTATAGATAAAGAAACAGGCTAGTTTAAGTGAGTAGTTCATACTTATACATCTGTTCATTTGCAAAGATAAGAATATGATTGATTCCACAGCTATACTCTTCACTTTGCTGTTTTTCTTTTTTAAGGAAATATTTCATTTTGCATCATTAGGATAATATAACTAACTAAATATTCAGGGACTCTTCTGGGGCATAACAAGTAACAATATTCTCATTTGAATTTCTCTACCATTTTATTTAAAAGAAATGTTTTTTAAAAAGCAGGATTTATTGAGAGGACAGAAAAGCTCCCACAGTGGGAGGGGACCTGAGGGCGTTGCCCTTTCTACCACTTGGAAAAAAAGAAGATAACTACACCTTATACTCAGTTTAGTGTTCTAAGCTCACTCTTCTACGTGAGGATTTTAGTGTTGGGGGTGATGATTGCCAGCAGCTTTATGTTCACATCCTTACAGTTTTCTCCAAAGGGAAGAATAAAATACTCTTTTACCTGAATTTGAAAAATTCTAAGAAAGAGCTTTTGGTTGATTCCTTTTGGACCAAGATAAAGTATCCAAAATAGTCTGATATCCTGACCTATCTGATGGGATAGGGTAAGTGTGAGAGCTCCACTGCAACCACATAGAGTGACTTTTTACAAGGAGTGTGCTGTAACCAGAACAAGGGGGGATATATGCAAGGCAGCCAAACAACCACACAACTCTCCAGGAGGCTACTCCACTTAGTAGAGTTTTACTTTGCAATTTTTTGCCTATAATGATGCCTGCCCTACTTACCTTAAAAAGCTACTGTGAAATGCAAAAGAGAGTATATATGTAGTAGCAGGTGGGAAACTGTAAAGTGCTGCTTAAAGAAAAGGTGCTGTGTTATATTTGAAGACTGCTCAGCTCCCGGGTTCTCATTACCTTTTTTCCCCAAGCTGTAAATCCCCATTTTTACCTGTAATAATTCTCTACTTGAGTTTCTAGACTTTAAGTTTCTCCTCTCTGGATGTTCCCTGGTGCATGAAGATTCTTCATATCTGTTATGTCCAGAGCAGGACATACACTCCATGTGGCCTGACCAGTAAATAGCAAAGAACTGTTACTACCCCTGAACTTGGATTTTTAAAAACATTTTAATAAAGCCTGGTATTTTACATATATGTGTTCATTCTCTTTCTGTCCTTGGAAGTTAAGACATTCCTTTGATGCATTTTGAGTTTCATCAAATCAAACATCCGGGCCTCTTTTGTAGTAATACTGCTAGGTTATTTTTTCCCCTATTATGTGCATGTGTCTTTGTTTTTAATTCTAAATGCAACATGGCATTCAGTCTTTTTTTATGTTAGTTTAGGCTTACAATATTATATTATCAAGACCATTCCAGATTTCATTATCGTAAAATATTAGCACTTATTAGTTTTTCCTCTCAACTTTGAGTCATATATAGGTTTGGTAAGCCTTTTGTGAGGCAGTGAACTTAAACTGCCTCATCTTTTCACCCCCTCCTTCAAATGTCGACATCATTCTTACCTACTGTTGTTCAAGTCTTTAGATTCTACCTCTCCCATCTTCTTAAGCACATTCTTCCATCTTTTATCAACATTCCTGTCTCAAATTCAGTTCCTGCTCTTCCCCAGCCATACATCTGCAAGGATATATTTGCATAAATGTACAAAGACATTGTACCTCAGATGACATTACAGTATTGTTGGTGATAGTTAAAAATGGTAAACCACCTAAATATTTATCACTAGAAGATTGATAAATACATATACAAGAATACTTAACACAATTATTACAATAAATAAGGTAAACACATATCTGTTGATAATGGAAAGTCTTCAGTGTATGAAACATTTTAAAGAATGTTAGGGAATAGAATGTTTAGTATGATTTCAGTAGTTTCAATCATGTAAAAGTGTTCATAGATACACTTGTATATCCTTATCTATGCCTTGGAAATGTTTAGAAAGATTCAGTACCAAAACTTAATGGTTGTCTATTTTTTTTTTTTTTTTACTGTGAATATACTTTATTTAGTTATATTTGCTTACAACTGAAACTCTGGGAATTCAAAATTAACATCCTTGCCCGTGAGCTTCTTGTAGACACCAGAAAAAGTTTCTACCTTGTGCTCCACGTTGTTCTGCTGTGCTCTGTCCAAGTGCACCTTGATGAGCCGGCTGCCATCCAGCTTCACGCGGATTCTTTTGCCCACAATTTCACTTGGGAAGACCAAGTCCTCAAGGATGGCGTCATGCACAGCTGTCAGAGTACGGCTCCTGGGACGCTTTTGCTTATTTTTTGTGCGGCTTTTTCGAGTTGGCTTAGGCAGAATTCTCCTCTGAGCAATAAAGACAACATGCTTCCCGCTGAACTTTTTCTCCAATTCACGTACTAGCCGGACTTGGATTTTTTGGAAAGACTTCAGTTGAGGAACGGGAACAAAGATTATGATAGCTTTCCGACCACCACCAACTTCAATTTCCTTGGCCGCTGTTATGTTGAGCTCCCTGAGCTGCGCCTTAAGGTCCGAATTCATCTCCAGCTCCAGGAGAGCCTGGGAGATGCCAGACTCGAACTCATCTGGCTTCTCGCCATTGGGCTTCACGATCTTGGCGCTCGAGCTGAACATGGCCTTCTCCTTGCTGAGCACCGGTTTAGGAAGAGGCCGAAGCCTCGCGAGAGCTCGTCAAATCCCCATGGTTGTCTATTATTAGAGTAAGAGGACAAGAGGAGGATTTATACTTTTTACAAGTTTACACTGTTTGACTTTACTTTTACAATAAGCAATTGGACATCAGTCTAGGTTCAAAGTAAAAATCAGGGACAAGAAGGTTTAGGTGGTAATTACAACTGAAAAATTAGCGAGGTGGTCTGGGCAGAGCCTATAGCACAAGAAGCAAAGGAAATGGGGACCAACTGGCAGAAAGATGGTCAATAGACTGATGTCAAGTAGAATAGTCCCTGTCCTCAGCACGGAAGAAGATATTCTTCCATATTGTTAAGTAAATATAACACTCTTTCATAGATATTAAAGGGAGGTAATACAGAGGTGGAAGCGATTCTGTCATGGAGAGTCAGAAGTCTTCACAGACCTGAGCAAGATTTGGAGGCTGAATGGGAGTTTGCCAGACAGAAAATGAGAAGGTGGGCATTCTGAGCAAGGAAAGACAGAAAGTTTATAGTGCGCGACAGTGTTGTGTATGTGGAATGCCATATGTGAAAAGTGCAAAGGGAAGAAGTAGTAGAAATTGACACGGAACTGGGGAGATGCGACATGGTGCCAACAACTCTTTTACCTGTGCTATGGAGTTTAGACTTGATCTTAAAAGCATCGGGGAAGCTGTTAAAGGATTTTAGGCAGGGAAGTCAAAGAGTAAGATTTTTAAAAAGACCATTTTGTAAATGTCACCTTGGCAGCAGTATGGAGAATGGCTTTGAGAAAGACAGAATTAAAGTGAATGAGGCTAGTTTAGGAGTCAGGTGGTTGTGATACTGACCTGAAATAAGAGACTGATGTTAAGCAGTTGACATCGGGAATGGAGGAGAGGGCACATACTTAAGAGATGTGTTTTCTCCATCTAGTGCAGCAGGCATAGGAGAGGTGTCCAGTGCATGTTCTTGACCACTTGTTAAAAATGTTGAGTGACTCAGGTTCAGTAATTCTCTGGTATGCCATTAGAGACTTGCCCGTAGGCTGACACTAATGAACACAGTTGAGGGATCAGACAGTTCTTATTGTCATTAAGCTGTATTTCTGTATCTTGCCCATGAAGATTTCTTGGAGTTGGCTACATTAAGATAGTGTGTTCGGAGTATTTCCTTGATCTGCCAATTTTACAACATTTTGGAAGAAAATGAGGCTACGGTTTTCTGCTGATTTCCATATATAATTTACATTTTCTGATTTATTTATTTATTTATTTATTTTCTTGAGTTGGCGTCTCTGCCACCCAGTCTGGAATGCAGTGACACAAATCATGGCGTACCGCAACCTTGACCTTCCTGGCTCAGGCAGTTCTTCTGTCTCAACTTCCCAGGTAGCAGGACTACAGGCATGTACCGTCATGCCTGGCTAATATTTTAATTTTTTTGTAGAGACTAGGTCTTGCTATGTTGCACAGGCTGGTCTCAAACTCCTGGGCCAAAAAATCCTCCCTCCTTGGCCTCCCAAAGTGCTGGGATTATAGGCATGAGCCACTGCACCTGTCCTGTTCTCTTTAATTTCGTTGGAATTTTGTCGAGTGTATTGGTATTATATTTTGTGGATTATAATTTTTAGAGTCTGTCTTTCCAGGTGTTTTAAACAAGCACATTAAGCTACCCAACTGGAAGTTAAATATCTTAGAAGAAAATGAGTTATTAACATTCACTTTTTGACTGTCTCTTTTTGTTCACTTCTTGACTTGAATGATTTTTTTTCTTTATACTTAGTTCATGCATTGGTCTATCCATTGTCACTAGTGGGTTATTAATATTTAATTATAGATTATCACGATTCTTGTCTTCATTCCCCGTAATGAAGACCCCTTTCTTTCCTATCATGAGCTCTTCATGGGCTGCAACTTTTAAATTCTTTGATTTCCCTGTGACACAGAGCATATGATAGTTGGTAATTTGGTGTTAAGATCAAAACCCTTGACTAAGAAAAACTCCTTAATAACTTACTTCAGTACATTGAACTTTTTTTTTTTTTTTGAGTTGGAGTCTCACTCAGTCGCCCACACGAGTGCAGTGGCTGCTCCCGGCCACCGCAGCCTTGACCTGCTGGACTCCGGCAATCCTTTCGCCTCAGCCTTCCGAGTAGCTGGAACTACAGGCGCGTGCTACCACGCCCGGTTAATTTTTGATTTATTGTAGAGATGAGGTCTTGCCAAGTTGCCCAGGCAGCTCTCGAACCCTCAGGCTCAGGCAATCCACTCACCTCAGTCTCCCAAAGCGCAGGATTACAGGCTGAGCCACCGAGCCCGGTTGGTACATTGAACTTCTAAAGTCATTTTCTCATTATACTCAAAATTGTAATAATTATTTTAGGATTTGGAATGTTAAAATTTGTACATGTTTGTGCATATTTGTGTAAGTACTAATTGAGTGATTTTCCTTTCTTGGTTTTGCTTTTAAAATTTTTGAAACTCTGTTTTCAGCATTATGCATCAAGTATAGTACATCAAAATGGAGGTGGACAGTTCACAGGAAAGTAGTCAAATGAACATTGAAAGTACGGTAGCCTCCACTTAGCCGTGTTTTTACTTTCCGCAGTTTCAGATACCCATGGTCAACTGTGGTCCGAAAATGGATGGCAACTGTACAAAATAAGATAATTTTAGAGACAGAGAGAGGCCACATTCACATAACTTTTATTTGCAGTATATTGTTAGGATTGTTCTATTTCATTATTAGTTATTGTTAATCTCTTAATGTTACTAATTTATAATTTAAACTTTATTACAGGTATGTATTATGTATAGTATATAGCACTGTGTAGTATATATGTGTATAGTATATGTATGCATGATGTATGTATATTTTACTATATAGGGTTCTGTACTGTTCAAAGTTTTTTTTCTTTTTGAGTTGGAGTCTCACTCTGTTGCCCAGGCTGGAGGGCCATGGCTCACTCATGGCCACCCCAGTGTTGACTTGCTGGGCTTCGGTGATCCTTCCGCCTCAGCCTTTCAAGTAGCCGGAACTACGGGTGCACGCTACCATGCCCAGCTAATTTTTGATTTATTGTGGAGACGAGCCTGGGCTAGTTTTGGACCTGTGGGATCAGGCAATCCACTCATCTTGGCCTCCCAAAGTGCTGGGATTATAGGCTGAGCCACTGAGCCTGGCCTATTCAAGGTTTTAGGCATCTGCTAGCAGTTTTTGACTGTATTCCTTGTTGAAAAGAAGGGGCTTCAATAGTATAGTTTAACCTTTGTAAAGGAAGAGAAGAAAAAAAGATACAAGATTAGGGTGAAGCTGCTTTTAGTTATATATAAAAAATCTTTCTATACCTTATCAATTAATGTTTTACATTTTTAAAAAAATTTTATTTTCAAGATGTGGGGTACAGTTCAGGATTAGGTAGATAAGTGGTCATTGTACAGGTAAAGTTTAGGCCTCCCTGTGGTCCCCACTTCACCTGATTTGAGATCAGGTACCCTTATTGATGTTATGTGCCCCCCTCCCCCCACAGTGTCCCATTACTTCCAATCCCTTTCTTTTTTTTTTTTTTGAGTTGGAATCTCACTCTGTTGCCCAGACTGGAGTGCAGTGG
>NW_007260288.1:60163-64465 GCF_000164805.1 Carlito syrichta | reverse complement strand
GACCTGCTGGGCTCCGGCGATCCTTCCGCCTTAGCCTTCCAAGTAGCTGGAACTACAGGCGTGCGCTACCACACCCGGCTAATTTTTTTTTTTTTTAATCGTAGAGATGAGGTCTTGCCAAGTTGCCCAGGCGGGTCTCGAACCCATGGGCTCAGTCAATCCACTCACCTCAGCCTCCCAAGGCGTGGGATTACAGGCTGAGCCACCGAGCCTGGCTTCCCTTTCTAATAGTATTATGATTAATGTTCAGGATCCGCTTAGGAGTGAGAACATGTGGTACTTGGTTTTTTGTTTCTGTGATCTCTGAATATTATAGATTCTACATCCATCCAAGTTGCTGCGAAATCCATACTTTTGTCCTTCTTTATGACTGCATAATACTCCATCATGTATATGTACTACATGTTTTTTTTAATCCAGTTTACTTTCGATGGGCAGCACAGTTGGTATGTTTTCGCTATTGTGAACAATGCATGTGTAGGTTATCTTTTTTGTAGAATGATTTGTGTTCTACCAGGTATATTCCCAGAAGGGGGATTGCTGGGTTGTGTGGAAAGTCAATTTTTGCATCTTTTAGGAATCACCACACTGTTTTCCACAGAGGTTATACAAGTTTTATACTCCCACCAACAGTGTAGAGGCATTCGCTTTTCTCCACGTCCTCACCAGCATGTGTTGTTTTTTGAGTTATCGATGATGGCCATCCTGACTGGAGTTAGGTGGTATCTCAGTGTGGTTTTGATTTGCATTTCTTTGATGATTAGTAAGACAGCGTTTTTTCATGTATCTGTTGGCTGCTCATACGTCTTCTTTTTAGTGGTGAAAATGCTTTTGTCTCATTCATAGGCTCTGAGGATAAGACTCCCAAAAAGACGTTCTCTGAGGTACAAAAAGAAAGACGAGAACAGGCACAGCGGACTGTTTTAATACATTGCCCAAATAAAATCAATGAAAAAAAGTTTCTTAAATATTTATCCCAACATGGACCTATTAATAATCATTTCTTCTATGACAGCTTTGTAAGTATTTGAAAACCAGTCTAACTTAATGTTATATGTTTGAAGGATAGAGGTCTCTGTTAGGTTTTTTGTTGTTGTTGCATTTTGCAATATGGTAAAGTTAGAATCTCGTTTCATATCCTACATCTTTCTTTATCTAAGTTTCTTTAATGAGTCTTTTTTTTTTTTTTTTTGCATATGAGAATAGAAATCCTTATAGCAATATTTTGGAATTATAAGTAATGTATGACTAAATGATGGCGCTATTTGAATACTCCAATTTTTAAAAGATAGGGGTCTTGATATGTTGCCCAGGCTGGAGTGCAGTGGCTTTTCATAAGTGCCATCATAGCCCAGTACACTAGATTCTCTAACTCCTAGGTTCCAGTGATCCTCCTTCCTCAGCCTCCTGAGTATCTGGGACTACAAGTGTGTGCCACCTCACCAAATTGAATACTTTAGATAGTCCCAATATCTTGGGGAAGGGATTTCTGTTTTTCCTTTTAATTTTTTATGTCATCATTCTTTTCAGCTTCTCTTGACTAATACACTTTATAGTCTTTTCTTAATCTACTTAGAGTAAAACCATTGCTGGTATTAGGATCACATCTTTTGTAAATTTTAAAAAGTTGATATTTTGTAGCATTATGATAATTGTTTTAAAAGATAAACTAAAACAGCATGTTAAATATATTATGAAACGTGTGTGGTTTTCATGTTTTGGTATAGGGGCTCTATGCTGTTGTAGAATTTGGCCAAAAGGAGAGTATAGACTCACTGCAGAATGGGACTCATACTCCAAGCATGGGTATGGAGGCTGCAATTCCATTCAGATCCCGTTTCTTCAATTTGAAGTTGAAGAGTCCGTCACACCAGACTTCTGAGCAGCCGTGTGTACGGTCTAGTAACCAGTTGCCTCCTTCAAGCAAGAAGCTTTTTGAATTACTTTGTTATGCAGAAAGTGTAAGTCTTTAGGTGTACTTCAATTTTTAAAAATATATATGATGTTATTTTTATATGTTTTAAAGGTTCTTATAAAATAGTCTTGCTGTATTATTATTTAATGGGTATTGATCTTCAGTTTTACAAGGTGAAAGCATTATGGAGGTGGGTGGTGGTGATGGATGCATAATATTATGAAGGAAAGTTTTCTATTTCTAGCTTTCTGAGAATTTCATCAGGCTCAACACATTGAGTAGATATTGAGTTTTGGCATTTGAGATTATCTTGAAAACTGTCACGATTTTGAAATTATATGATTTTTCTCCTGATGACTTTTAATGTAGTGAATTACAGGCATAGATTTCCTCATGTCAAGCCATTCTTAGATTCACTCAATATACAAGGTGTATTAAAAAATATATAGTACTGCATTTGTTTTGCCAATATTAAAAAAATATAGTACTGCATTGTTTTGCTTTGGTTTTAACATCTTAATAAATGGGGTTGCTTTAAAAAATGAATCTGTCCAGTGAAAAGTGAAAGTGATTCTTCTCCACTTCCCCCACCCACATGCCCCCTGTGTACTTCTCAAAGGAAACCACATTCTTCCAAAGTTTTTGGCTTTTTTGGACAAATCAGGGTTTTTAAAAAATCTTTTCAGCATAATGACATAAAATTATACATGATATTCTATATCTTATTTCTAGTTTTATCTCTTTATCTGTCCTAATATTGTTTGTATTTGCTTTGGTGTTTTTTATTCAGATTGTCAAGTGTTTAGCCAGTTCTTTCAAAGAATCACTTATGGTGTTATTTATCAAAATACTGTTTTTTAGGTTTAATTTTCTAATTTAAAAAACGTTGCTGCTAACTTTGCACATCTCCTTTACATTATTTATTTTTTAGTTTGAATGATTAATTCAGTTATTTTTAATATTGTTTCAAATATGAGCATTTAAAACTTTATTTATTCTTTTTTTTTTTTTTTTACTTTGGTACAGTTTCAAAATGATCATCTAACCCCAGTTTTCTATGAATATTCCAGCTACTTGAGAGGCTAAGGTGGAAGATCACTGAGAGGTCTTAGGCCTTCATTGCGCGAATCGTTGCTTATTTCTAGCTTTTCTTGCCCTTTAGCATTGGTCTTCTCCCCCCGAGTTTAACATGTCCAGTTTGTAGTTGTTTTGGCCACTCCTGGAGCACTGTGCCATTTTGATTTTCTTTTCTTTTTTTTTTTTTTTTTTTGAGTTGGTGTCTCACTGTCATCCAGTCTGGAGTACAGTGGCATGTTCACAGCCACCACAGCCTCAACCTGCTGGGTTCTGGCGATCCTTCTGCCTCAGCCTTTCAAGTAGCTGGAACCACAGGTGTGCGCCACTATGCCCAGCTAATTTTTTGATTTATTGTAGCGATGAGGTCTCGCCAAGTTCCCCAGGCTGGTCTCGATGCCCTGAGCTCAGGCAATCCTCTCACCTCTGCCTCCCAAAGTACTGGGATTACAGGCATGCTACTTTGATTTTCTAAAAACAGTTCTTTATACTCATTGTTTATGTAAAGAAGCTTTAATTTTAGCCAGTTTTTATTGTGTTCTTCCTCAGTGCTTTTTTTTTTTTTTTTGTCAGAGTCTCACTCTCTTGCTTACACTGGAGTGCAGTGGCACACTCATAGCCACCTCAGCCTCAGCCTCCTGGGCTCAGGCAGTCCTTCCACCTCAACCTTTCAAGTAGGTGGAACTACAGGCATGCATCACTAGCCCAGCTAATTTTTTTATTTATTGTATAGATAAGGTCTTGCCATGTTGTCCAGGCTGGTTTTGAACCCCTGGGCTCAGGCAGTCCTCTCACCTATTTCTCCCAAAGTGCTGGGATTACAAGCATGAGCCACCATGCCCAGCCTTCTTCAGTGCTTTTTAAAATTATAATTTTAAAAATCTACTTTTAGCTGTGCTCGGTGGCTCAGCTTGTAATCCCAGCACTTTGGGAGACTGAGGCAAGTGGATTGATTACCTGAGCTCGCACGTTCGAGACCAGCCCAGGCAACTTGATGAGACTTTGTAAAATAAATAAAGAAAAATTAGCCAGGCGTGGTAGCACGCGCCTATAGTTCCGGCTACTTGGAAGACTGAGATGGAAGGATCGCTGGAGCTCAGCAGGTTGATGCTGGGGTGACTGTGAACATGCCACTGCACTCCAGCCTGGGTGATGTAGTAAGACTCCAACTCAAAAAAATAAAATAAAATAAACATAGAAAATATTTACTTCAAAAAAATCGGCCGGGCTTCGTGGCTCATCCTGTAATCCCAGCACTTTGGGAGGCCGAGGTGAGTGGATTGCCTGAGCCTACGGGTTCGAGACCCGCCTGG
>NW_007260288.1:9288-60143 GCF_000164805.1 Carlito syrichta | reverse complement strand
CTACAATAAATCAAAAATTAGCTGGGCGTGGTAGCACGCACCTGTAGTTCCAGCTACTTGGAAGGCTGGGGCGGCAGGATCACCGGAGCCCAGCAGGTCGAGTCTGCAGTGACCAGGAGTGGGCCACTGCACTCCAGTCTGGGTGACAGAGTGAGATTCCAACTCAAAAAACCCAAAAGAAACAAAAATCTACTTTTAGTTGTGAAGAGAAGGCTGGGTGCGGTGGCTCACACCTATAATACCAACACTTTGGGAGGCTAGATGAGAGGATTACCTGAGCCCATGGGTTTGGGACCAGCCTGGGCAACTTGGAAAGACCTCATCTCTACAACAAATCAAAAAATTAGCCAGGCATGGTGGTGCGTGCCTATGGTTCCAGCTACTTGGAAGGCTGAAGCGGAAGGATGGCCTGAGCCCAGCAGGTCGAGGCTGTGGTGGCTGGGAGTACGCCACTGCCCTCCAGCCTGGGTGACAGCATGAGACTCCAATCCAAAAAAAAAAAATAGTGAATAGAAAAAAAATTACAAATTTTTAAGGTAGGTCTCCAAAGCCATCAAGTCTTTATAAGTAAAATGGTAATTATTTTATATGACCTGTATATTTCCCATATTTTGTTTTCTTTGTTTTGGCCAGCTAGATAGATGATCAGCTGAACATTCTCTTAAGGGAATTCCAGCTGACAGAGGAGAACACTAAGCTCCGATATCTTACTTGTTCTCTTGTTGAAGACATAGCAGCTGCATGTTTTCCAGACTGTACAGTCAGACCCTTTGGCTCCTCAGTGAACACGTTCGGGAAATTAGGATGTGATTTGGACATGTTTTTGGATCTAGATGAAATTGGAAAACTCAGCACTCACAAGGTAATTATATTTCTTTAAAGCACTGTAGTAATTTAAAATTAAGAAATTAGGCTGGAAGCAGTGGCTCACACCTGTAATTCCCTTGCTTTGGGAGGTCAAGGGAGGAATATCACTTGAGGCCAGGAGTTGGAGAACAGCCTGGAAAACATAGTGAGACCCCATCTCTACAAAAAATAAATTAGTTGGCCATAAGTGACATGCGACTGAAGTCCCAGCTACTTGGGAGGCTAAGGCGGAAGGATCACATGAGCCCAGGATAGCAGCTGCATATTTTCCAGACTGTAGCCCAGGAGTTTGAGGCTGCAGTGAGCTATGATTGTGCCATTGCACTCCATCCTGGGCAACAGTGAGACCTTGTGTCTAAAAAAGTAAAGTTAAGAAATTAGAAAAGGGAAATCTTTGGACTTAACAAAATTATAATTGTTGGTTTTTCATTTAGATAAACATTCTGATTAAAGAAAAAAGCACATTTAACATTGATTATTTTGGAATTTCAGAGCCCAATATGTGATCATTTTGTGTGAGCATTCAATCCATATGTGATAAAATAGTTAAAAAAATTTTTTCAAGAGTTCAAAAGTTTTTTGGCTAGGTCAAAGACGTTTACTGTGTTATTTGAATTATCTGTACCTTAACTAATCTTTTTTAATGTGTGATCTAGTTACTGAAATATATATAAATCTCATAATTTTTGGTATTTTTAATTTCTCCTTAAGATCTTTTGATTTTTTTAGTTTTGAAATCTTTGAGATTAAAAAAAATTCTTTTTATTTTTGTTTTATCCAAAGGTTATTTTAGGTACATATAGGAATATACATATATGATTATTATATCTTCTTATTAAATTGCTTCATTTATCATTAAATTATGTCCCTCTTCACTTTATAAATGCTTTTTCCTTCAATTCCATTTGGCCACTTGATATTTGTCTCCCTTGTCTTCTATTTTTTTATTCTAAGCTTTTGTTTTTGTTGTTTTATTTGGAGCATATCTCCTATAAGCAGCAGCACACTTTTACTTTAGTCTGTGAGTCTCTGAGTTCAGTATACTTATTGTTATTACTGATAATTCTTAGACTCTTTTCTATGATCAAATTTTTATTTCCCATTTTCTGTACTTTGTCTTTGCTTTTTCCCCCTTTTTTTCCTTTTTTTAATTGGATTAATTTTACTTTATTACAGCTCTTCTCACTCCCCCCTTTTTTTCCTCTTACAGTTTGTATGCTATTTATTTTATTTATGTTCTTTTCAATACACTTGTCTAACAGAGTAAAGTTAACCAATGTATGTCATCCTCCCAGACAATATAAGAGATGCTTTAATTTACTACTTTGAAAAGGCTCTGTGTTTTTATAAAATGTTAGGTGTTTTGGGCTCTGTCTTATATGTTTCAAACTAGTAACAAATATCCATCTTTATGTGGTTATATATCCATTTGACACTGCAGACTCAACATTTTGAAAACAAAACTTATTTTGATCTCCCTGCAGATGTCCTAAGTTCTTATAAAAGTTCTTATATGTGTTTCACATGTTCATTAGTGGCATTTTAGCTTTGCTAACATTTGCCACTTTTTAAATTCTGCTTCTAGTTATCTTTTGTATCTATGTCACAGTCTCTTGGGTTATGGTGACTACATCCTGTTTCTATTTCTTATTTCTTGTGCCATGCCTTGGTATTCAGCTTTTGGTCAGCTAGAGTTATCTTCAATCACAGTTTGGATTTTCTCACAAACTTAGTATGGTTCTTTTGCTAGCTTAGTATTGAAATGATCTGTCCTCGTTAATTTTAGTCATCATTTCTCATTGTGTATTTTCACACACTGAGTTTTCCGACCACATTATTTGATTACCATTTCCAGGATTATTAGGCACTTTTAGAATATTACAATGATCAAGCAATTTTTCTGTCTCTTCAGTCAGGAGTGTACTTTTCCTGTTCCCTTGCTGTCGTTGTTACACAGCTTTCAGGGCCGAGTTATGACTTCACCTTCATGAAGCCATCCTTGATTTTTTTTTTCTTCACTCTAGTCAAAATTAATCACTCCTTTTTAGTAGTTTCTTACTGGTTTTTCTATCTGTCTCCCAATTCTTTCTGTGTCATTTGTAGCTAGTGGTTGATCTGTATATTTCTCACTGTCTCAAGCTTAGGGCAGGGCAGGATTCATGTCTGTTCATTTACTTATCCTGCAGTGCTAGCACTGTGCCCGGCATACTTCAGATGCTCAGTATGCATTTAGCTGAATTGAAACTATCCAGGAAGAGGAGGCACACCAAAATTAAATGGGTCCGTTTTATTAAAACTAACATGTACTTGAAATTTTATTAAATTCCTCTTAGGGGCACTTAAATTGTGATAACTTCTTTTCTCCTTTTTTCGAGTCAGGGTCTCACTCTGTCATCCAGGCTGGAATGCAGTGGTGTGATCACAGCTCACTGCAGCCTCTACCTCCTGGGTTCAGACAATCCTTCTACTCAGCCTTCTGAGTAGCAACTATAGGCACATGCCACCACACCTGGCTAATTTTTTTTTTTTTTTTGTAGAGATGTGATCTCAATATGTTGCCCGTGCTGATCTCAAACTCCTGGGTTCAAGCAGTCTTCCCACCTTGGCATCCCAAAGTGCTGGCATTACAGGCGTGAGCCACCACGTCTTGCCAGTTATTTTAAATAAAATACTTTAACTGAATAATCAAGGAGCATAACAATATGTTTAAAAACTCTGGGTTCTAGAGTCAAACTGAAAAATTGTAATTGTGCTTATTAGCTATGCGATCTGAGATAAGTTATATACCTTCTCTGTGCCTTAATTTACCTAATTATAAATAAAGTTGGAATACTGCTGTAGCATGTATTTCATATAATATATGTTAGTATATGTTATAAATGTGTATGAACTTGTCTTAAACTCTGAAAGTTTTTGGAAATAGGTACTTAAGCTTATAATAACTTTGCTAATAGAAACATTAGAAATAAAATACAGAGAAAAAATTTAAGCGCTCTTAAATCTATCAAATTCATAAGGCCCTCTTAGACTAGTTTGTGCAGTCATGAGCTCTTCTCTTACCCCTTAGTACGTTGGTATTTTTTGGCTTTGTGCCTTATTTTATAGTTCTTTGTGTATTTGTTTTATTCCTCAAATCATTTTGAGTTAGGAAGAGTGCGGTAGACTTTTTTGTGTTTTTACAGCATTATGTATGAGAATGTATGATATCCTATGCACAATAGGCACTAAACAGATTATTTACTAATTAATACATAAATGTGATTTACTAACTAAAATAGTACATTTTTGTAGTTAAATGTTTTAATGTGTAGAAGATGCTTACTTATGAAATGTGTTATCTTACCTATCACAAAGATCATTTTAGCATCAAATCTACCTTTGGTCATTCCTTCAGTTTTGCTTTTTCTAATAGGACTCTGTATCTTGGAGGATTTAGGTAATAGAAGGAAAAAATAGTGGCTCAGTTCTGTTTTCTGTTATCTAAATTATTTCTGTGGACAATGTATTTAACTTACAGTTTTTTCTTTATTAGATCTGCAATTAGTGCTATAGAAATAGCAAATATTTATAGGAAGTATTTACTGATTTAGCTGTCTCTGAAGAATTTTCTTTCTTTTTTTTAAAGTGAGAATTGAGCAGGGAGCTGAAGAATTTTTCTAAGTTTTATTTATTTGATAGAGGAGAGTCATTTTTGAGAGTATCTCACCTTTGCATATAATGTGTTTTTTATCATCTACAGCTTCCATAATTTCTGTGTTTTATTTTGGCACAGGGTCCACTTATCTAATTACTCATGTGGTTCTTGGTCTCTTGCTTTTTATGAGTTAGATTGGGCTAGGTTATGCTTGGTAACAAGCACTCCCCCAATCCTATACATCTCAGCTAGGGCTTTGTGTTCTTAGCAGGGGCACTCTAAAATTATATTCTCAAATCAAGCACCAGGCTGAGCAGCGTCTCATCTCCCCCTGTGCTTCTACCATAATTGAAATGATGGAAGAAAGCCAAAGTGGAGAATTGAACATTGGCTCTTTAAGCATCTGCCTGGAAGTGACTCTGCTTACATTTCATTAGCCAAAGCAAATCATATGACTGTGCTTAACTTTATAGGGCCAAGAACCATGTGGAATATTTGGTGGACAGCTTCAGTAATTGCCACATTCCTGCTCATAGGTCATGGTTCTCCAGTTTCCTACCTCTAATTCTGTTACTCAGACCTATTTTTTTCTCTAGTGTCATTTTTAGTTCTGTGTAAAACCTCAAGGATTTTATTCTTCTCAGATTTATAGTACTTAATTTAAAAAAAATTCATTATCACCTTTCTGCTGAGTGATTCTAACCCTTTCTTAGCTTCTGCAGTTGGGTCCAACATTACCACCATTCAGACCGATACTATACTCCTAGTTGACATTCTTTTGCCATCCTGAGATTATTTGACTCCAAATCTCTTTTTTTCCTGGTCCTGTTTAGTCTTGATAGATGTTTCTCTCTCTTTGCTTTTCTGTTAAGGAACTTCGTGCTTTATTTGTTGATTGCTCTTGTTTGGGTTCCTCCTTCTCGTATAAATTGTATATGTTTGTATTTTAAAATAGGATGGACTTGGGAAGTAGAAAGGTTATAAAGATAGGCCGGGCATGGTGGCTCAAGCCTGTAATCCCAGCACTTTGGGAAACTAAGGCAAGACCTTGTCTTTACAATAAATGAAAAAAATTAGCCAGGCATGGTAGCATGCCTCTGTAGTTCCGGCTACTTGGAAGGCTGAGACGGAAGGATTGCCTGAGCCCAGCAGGTTGACTCTGGGGTTGCACTCTAGCCTGGGTGACAGAGTGAGACTCTGACTCAAAAAAAAAAAAAAAGATCTGTTACAACAAAGTGGCTAAGGCACAGTCTTGAAATGTTTATTTTTTAAAGGAAATACATTTTTTAGATCCTTTAATATAAAAGTATCCTCATAAATAAAAGTCTGTCTAAATGACAATAAAAAAATAACATGTTTATTTATGGAGATTGCATATGTGTAATATGTTAATCTATTTTTTCTGATTATAAAGTAATAGAAATATGTAATGTCAGTATCTCTGATGGTCCCACTGTCAGTAACTACTCTGAATAGTTTAATGTATTTTGTTCTGAATTTTTCTTCGTATATATAAATTTTTTTAAACAAAACTTAAATCTTTATAGAGTATAACTTAATCTATACAAATTATAACTTGAGGTTTTTTTTCCTATGAATAATGTCTTGGCAGTTTAATCTAATGCATCCTTTCAATGGCTGCAGAATGTTCCATTGAATGAATACCAAAATTTAATTAACCAGGCCTCTATTTGTTAGACAATGAGAGTGTTATCTTTTCCCCCCTCTTTATTGACAACATAACAGAAATAATGCAAACTAGCTCAGCAAATTAAAGAAGTAAAAGAGGAATCATAGAACCCAGGGTCAGGAATGTGGATGAGTCTTAGGAAAGAGACTAGAACTAAGAAGTGTTTCTCTCTACATATTTTTGCTTCATTTATCTTTTTCTCTCTGCCCTTCACTTTTCCCTTTCTGCCCTCATTGATTTTCTTTACTTTTTCATGCTTGTGGTATACATATGCTTGCCTCAAAGCTTCTGAGTTACATATTTCAGCCCCATGGATGCCTCTGAACCTTAACTCCAGTTCCCAGTAGAGATCTTTGAAAGAATGCATGATACGCTCCTGCACTGCTTAGATCTGCTGTCTGTGCCCCTTCTGCTCAGCTGGAGGAAGGGGGTAGATTTCTATGATGAACATTGTTGTTGGAACCTTAATCCTTTCAGGAGGAATGAATTCTAAAGTGGGGGTAGTTGAGGGTAGGGAACCTTATTAAGCTAGGTAATGTTCCCAAAAGGTGTCTACCACATGAATAATGCTGCAGTGAGCGAATATCTTGTACACTGGCTACCTATGCAAGTATTTTTTTGAGGTAACTTTTTTTGTTGTTTTTTTTGAGTTGAGTCTCACTGTATCACCCAGGCTGTAGTGCAATGGCACATTCACAGCCACCCCAGCCTGTTGGGCGCTGGTGATCCTTCAGCCTCAGCCTTCCAAGTAGCCAGAACGACAGGTGCATGCTACCACACCCAGCTAATTTTTGATTTATTGTAGAGACAAGCTCTCGCCAAGTTGCCCGAGCTTGCTCAGGCAATCCACTCGCCTCGGTCTCCCAAAGTGCTGGGATTACAGGCTAAGCCACTGAGCCCAACCCCTGAGGTAGCATTTTAATAGTTAGTCAAAGTATTATGCGTTTAAAGTTTCAATAGATATCAATAAGTTCTATACAAAGTATGCCCCTGTTTACACTCTCATGACAACATATACATGTATGTACCTATGTCTCGACACCCACTGTGCTGTCAACCTGTTTGTCCTTGTGAAACTGAAAAATTGCATTGCTATTTTGATTTCAGTTTTAGTTTCTAGAAAACATAAGCATTTTTTGCTGTGTTTCCCAGCTGTTTTTATTTCTTCTGTTAATTTTTTACTCTTCTCTTTTTTTGCCCATTTTTTAGAATTGGATGAGTTCACCCTTTCATTTGTATAAATCCATCATAAATTAGCCCTTTGTGTTACATGTTATTTTGCTTTGTCTGTTATCTCATAGTGAATATATGAGGGGGGACCTGAAAACAACCAGATTTATTTATAAAAAATTGTACATTTATTCTTGCTTGTGTAAACTTCAGTAACCTTCAGAGTTCTGTTTGATGCACTACACCTATCAATGCTTTTTCCACTGCTCAAAAAAGGTTTTTTGTTTGTTTGTTTGTTTGTTTTTGAGTCACAGTCTCACTTTATCACCCAGGCTATAGTGCAGTGGCATGCTCATGGCCACCACAGCCTTGACCTGCTGGGCTCAGACAATCCTTCCACCTCACCCTTCCAAATAGCTGGAACCATAGGCACGCACCACCACACCTGGTTAATCTTTTAAAAATTTACTGTAGAGATGAGGTCTCACCAGGTTACCCTGGCTGGTCTCAAACCCCTGGGCTCAGTTAACCTCTTGCCTTGGCCTCTCAAAGTGCTATAATTACAGGCGTGAGCCATTACACCTGACTCAAAACAGTTTTTGAACTCATCAATTTTGATGCCTTTTAGTGCTTCTACTGTTTTTTGTTTCACCTCTTCCAAATGAGCAAAAATGTTTCCCTTTAAGAACTTTTTTCATCTGGGGAAACAAAAAACAATTGTTTGTTTGGGGTGTAATCAGATGAATAAGGAGAGTGGGACATGGAGGTGATACCATTTTTAATCAAAAACTGCTGTACACTCAGCGTGGTATGGGCAGGTGTGCTTGTAAATCACCCATCATGAAGTGGGCAAATGTGTTGAAAGAATCTCCCAAAAAAATTCACTGAAGCCGAACGCAGCTGGTACACTGATGCCGATGGGTTCCTAGAACACTTACCTAACGGGGGAAACCTGTACTGTAAGAGGCCCACCCTCTAAAAAAAATTCAGTTTTTTGAGGGATCGCCCTTTGTAGGTTTTGCCTTAATGTGGTTTTAATTTTTAATGTAATCATATTACCTCTTTTATGTCTTCTATATTGTATCTTGCCTAACGAATTCTTCACTACTCTAAGGTTGTAAAATTCTTCGCATGTTATCTTCTAGTACTTGACTGATGCACTTGTTACACTTAGCTCTTTGGTCCATGTTAAATGTATTTTAATTTTTAGACTAAACTAAGGACCTAGTTTATTTTTTTAATGGTCACTTGACTGATTGTTGAATAGGAATTTTCCCCCAGTAATTCATAGTATTAACTATTAAATTCCTATACGTGTCTGTTTATACTGTCTATTATCCTTTGTTGATCTGCTGTCCTTTTGTGCCTGCACTTCCTTATTACTGTGGGTTTATAGCATCCATTAAAATATAATGACCAAGTAGGAGAGGTCAAGTGTATGTTCACAGAATTTATAGAGCTAGTGGTTCTGTATATCATATCACTTTATGATATATAATATACTGTGGCTCATAAGTTGATTATAAAAAGTCAGTGATTTTTCAAGTTAGTACTTTATATTCTGGAAAAACAAAAGGCACCTGAGGATCTTTTAAGACTGCTTTTGGGTATGACTTCATGAATAATTTTTTATTTTGCAGGTTTTAATTATTTTATTTTTGCCAGAAATGATTTAGAGCATCCTTTAAGAAAAGTATATTTAAGAAATTGCTTTTTACAGAAAACTCCTATTTATAGATGTTTTTATTATTCAGACCTTAGGAAATTTTCTGATGGAATTTCAAGTGAAAAACGTTCCTTCGGAAAGAGTTGCCACTCAGAAGATCCTGTCTGTGATAGGAGAATGCCTTGACCACCTTGGCCCTGGTTGTGTGGGTGTACAAAAAATACTAAATGCTCGGTGTCCACTTGTGAGGTTCTCACACCAGGCCTCTGGATTTCAGTGTGATTTGACTACTAACAATAGGTATGATATCTTTATTTTGTCATCTTAAATGTGATATTATAAGATATTAGCTTAGTTTTTCTTGTGCAGAAAGAGTGACTTTGTACTTTTCTAGACTTTTTTTTTTTGAGTTGGAGTCTCACTCCGACTCCCAGCCTGGAGTGCAGTGGCATGCTCACGGCCACTGCAGCCTCGACCTGCTGGCTTCAGGTGATCCTTCTGCCTCAGCCTTCCAAGTAGCTGGAACTACAGGTATGCGCCACCACACCCAGCTAATTTTCTCATTTATTGTAGAGATGAGGTCTCACCAAGTTGCCTAGACTGGTCTAGAACCCATGGGCTCAGGCAATCCTTTCACTTGGCCTCCCAAAGTGCTGGGATTATAAACATGAGCCACCATGCCCAGCCTTAGACATGTTTTAATTATAATTTTTACAAATTTGAACACTTGGAAAAGTAGGAACTTTGTTCTCTTACATAATACTGATTGATAATTTGGTGTTCCTAAGCAAAGTGTTAGTATATTGTGTTAGGATGTTAACATATCTAACATCTTCTAAAAAGAAATGAATTTCGTTGTTCTTACTTATAAAGCCTGATAGTGTGAAAAGTACCTGTTTATAGTATATCTAACTCTTCTAAGTATGCTCAGAAAAGAAAATAGTGACTTGGATTTGACCACCTGATTACCTCCAGGTCAACTTTGTACTGAACAAACGTGACCTTGCTTAGGTCAGAACATGGAGTTGTACAGCATGTTTGCATTGTATTGTCCTAGCAACCTGTGTGCTTTAAAAAAATGGTGTCGGAATGACAAGTTCTTTTATATTCTGGTTACTTTACCTGGGTTCACAATAGGATAAATTTCTCAATTGAGGAGTTTATTTCTTAACTGTAGTATTCTCATTGCATAAGTTTGATTTTACTGTATTATCTTTAGATAAATAATCATAAATGAAAATAAATTCAGAAAATCCAATCTAGAGCAGTTTGGATTAAATTTGAGTGTTCACCAATAAACCAGTCCTAAGTACTTCTAGATTTTTCTCAAGTAGTCCATTGAGTAAAAGGTTTTCACAGATTTTAATATAAAAATACATAGTGTGGTTTCTATCATAGTATTTTCTTTGTAGCATGTAAAATAGGACAAAATGACAATTATCTCTGTTACAGTGTTTTCTTTGTCTTCTTGGGACAAATTTTTAAGAATTTGTTTTAACATGTTTTCTTCTGGTTCTTACGCTCTTGCAGTGTTTCTTTTCCTATATGTACTTTTGCTTCATGTACATAAAACACTTAATCATCATGAATTTCTAATTTGCTATTTCTCCTTAAACTCAAGATATAAATGCCATGGTGATACTTTAGAGACAGTTTTGCAACTATTAAGTGATTTTGCGCCCTCTGTTGGTTCTTTGAGAAATTATAAGACATTTTAATTAGTAAGAACTTAATTTTAAAATACTTCTGATTAATAATGGTTTGAATTTGCATTTTAACATTGTAACTAGGAAATTTATTAGTAGGTTTTGAATTTTCATTTCTTAACAGGCTTTTTACCTTCATGGGTTTTGGTTTTTATAAATATTAGGGTTAATGATTTTGACTATTTTACACACTACAAGAATTTTGAAGCTAAATACTTGATTGATGAAATGAATGGAATGTTTATGCTAACTTGTTTACCCAAGGACTGGATAACCAAAGTGTGAAACTGAGTTGCAAAGACTCATTTACAAATGCGTCTGTAACTTTATTGATGGTTATAATGATCCCTTGTATGTTTTACTTATTTAAATTATGTTTAGGAACTTTGATTTTAAAATTCTAATTTTTAGGACTACATTGTGACTTTCAGTATTTAAAAGAGTGTTCTAATGAGAATGAATGTATTTGATACTCAGACATTCACATTAAATTTTATATTGCAAATACATAATACTTTTGGTGAACTGATCATGGTGTTCTGAATATATTCAAATTTAGTGAGATATTTAGATATATTTCTTAGTATATATTTTTTTAACCCTTGAATCATAACTTTGGGCTTTTAAAATTTTTTTTATTTTTATTTTTTAAAGGTTTGCCTTGAAAAGTTCTGAACTCCTTTATATATACGGTACCCTGGACTTCAGAGTAAGAGCCTTGGCATTTAGTATACGATGTTGGGCTCGAGCACATTCATTAACGAGTAGTATTCCTGGTGCATGGATTACAAATTTCGCCCTTACAACGATGGTCATCTTTTTTCTCCAGAGAAGATCACCCCCTATTCTTCCAACGCTAGATTTCCTAAAAACCCTAGCAGGTAAGACTGGAAACTGCCTTCTCTGTTTTCTCTTTCTGAATGAATGAATATAATTATTTGTTATGAATGAATGTAATTTCTTTTAAAGATGTGGGGTACAATTTAGGGTTAGATAAATGTAATTACTGTGTGTTTTCAAAGCCATGTATATTTATTTATTAGCCATATAATTTGTTTGAATTTTAAAGCCTTGTGACTCTAAAATTTGAGTGCCTTTTTTTTTTTTAAATGCCTACCGGGGATAATGAGAGCAGATTGTGAAGCTGGGTTCTTTTTTTTTTTTGAGTTGGAGTCTCACTCTGTCACCCAGACTGGAGTGCAGTGGCCGCTCCCGGCCACCACAGCCTTGACCTGCTGGGCTCCGGCGATCCTTCCGCCTCAGCCTTCCGAGTAGCCGGAATTACAGGCATGCACTACCACGCCCGGCTGATTTTTTGATTTATTGTAGAGATGAGGTCTCGCTGCCCAGGCGGGTCTCGAACCCGCGGGCTCAGGCAATCCACTCACTTCAGCCTCCAAAGGTGTGGGATTACAGGCTGAGCCACCGAGCCCGGCGAAGCTGGTTTCTTTAGAATTTTTTGAAAGTTTTGTCTTTGTGTCAGTTGACAAAGTTATTTATAACAGTCCTGAGATAGTCGGAGCCTCTCCCTCAGTTGACCCAGTCTAGAATGACTTTGAAAGAAGCATTTCCCAGATACAGAAATGGCTTTCCAAATCTGAACCTATTTTTAGATTTCTAGTAGAGATACTAAAACTGTTTCAGGATGTTTTAAAGTGTGTTTTTAGGTAAAAGTTTATAAACACTCTTGGATGCATTATTTAGTTTACTATTTTATGAATGAATTGAAATTTTGATACTCCACAGAAGATACTAAAATACTGCAGTTATAAATTCTAAGAGAAGATAATTAAGAGATGCATACACTGAAAATGTACATATACTCGGTTTCTATTTATCCTGTTTATTGCTGCCAGATAATTCTTCTAAGTGCATCCTTTTCATTCAGTCAGTAACTATTGATGGATTACTTATTACATGGGAGGTATTAGCTTTGGAGCAGTGGGATATGGACGATGTCTCAGATAACTCATGGTCTAGTAGAGCTCCTCCCCAGTAAGCCACCCATAAATAGCACTTCCTGGTAAACAGTACTTCCTGGTGCACTCCTGTGTATAAGATTGCTTAGGACTACCCTTAGAGAAACTTTTGTGGAGGAGAATTGTGCAACTTTTGGAGTTCAGGAGTTAAGACAGGTGGAAGCTGTATCTTTTTCAAAACTTTCCACTGATTATCTTAGAAAAAGAATATGATTTGTGGACAAATTAAAAATGACTTGAGTTTTTATTCCAAATCTATTTTAAATCAAATTTAAATATGTTTACATTTTATGGCATCAAAATAGATAAAACTGGTTTTGGACTTTTAAAACATCAAATTGATTCCTTTAAATTTTTTGTACTAGTTTTTAAATATGATTAAGATAAAATTTTAGACTTTTTTTTGCAGTTGCTTCTCTGCACACAGCACCTTGTAGATGTGAATTGACAATAAATGCAAGGCAACATTTAATACACTTTTTGCTTACATTTTTTATTGTTTTTTGAAGTTGCTATAAAAGAATTTTTCTTAAATGAATATATTAAGGATGTGATGAAGAGTATTTTGAGGAGCATTTATCAAAATATTTTTTCCTTTTTTCATTTGTATGTTTTTCAAAATCCATACTCAAACCTAAGCACTTTTCACAGCCTATATAGAGTTTGAGTTTTTATACTTCCTGATTTAACCAGTAGTCCAATACTGATAGACATTAAACAATATATAACTAAGAAAAAAACAATTTTAAACTGGGAAACAATCAAAACCATCTTGAGTACACTGAGTAATCTGCTGAGTGACTTAAATCTTGTGTACAATTTTTTTTTTCTAAGCTCTGCTTCTTATTTGATATACAAATAGAGTCTAGCAATGTGTTCTTTTTTAAAAGAAAATATTTTGTTTGCTTGTATTAATGGAGGGCAGCATGAATTCCTAGAACACCTTTTAGAGCTTCTGGGCCTTTGTAAACCACTTGGAGCTAAGGCTAAGTAAGATAAAGCTCCAACCTTTTAGTCTTGTGACTAGGGTCCCTTGTGCGCTTCCTTTCCACCCTCTTCTCTGACATTGATTCCTGTGTACCAGTCAGGGCTTTGAACCACTTTAAACTCCTTGCTGATCCTCAGATGTTTCATGCCTTTTCATGTCTCTGTGCCTTTGCCTGAAATGGCATTCTCCCTACCTCTTCCTTTTTCATGGAGAACCTCCTCAGGATTAAAGCAGCAAAGAAAGAGGACAGACCCAGTACAGGATCTTATCCATTGAGTCTTTCCTGCCATCCTCCCTGCCTCCCAGGAGACGGTGCTTCCTTCGTGCCTCACTTTGGTCTTGTTTTTCAAGGGCAGGCTGTCTTTGCTTCCTCTCTGCTTCTTTGTTTCTGGGCTTATGGTAGGAGTTCAGTAGACAGATTTCAAATGATTGAATTAATGTTTTCAAGTGAGGCTGTTTGTATGGAGCAAGGGATTCCGTGGTGGCAACTTTCATATTTTGGTTACTCTTGAATTGCTGTTGTCTTTATGCTTTCTTACAATTTCACTCCTTTTCCCATATGTCTCTTATTTTCTTGTGTTTTCTATGCCTTTTGGCTTTTCTGGCTTTGTTGTATTTACTTCTGTGCTTAATGCTTTTATATGTTATTTTCCTCTGATTAAGGTTCGAGGTTTTTTGGTTAGGACACCAGTACTTCTTCCCTGTGATGAAATAGGAGTTTGACAAAGAAATGACTGGAAAACATCTTTAACAATGTGAATGCCAAGGCGCTTGCGTAGAAGAGAGCAATTTGTAGCTCTATGTGACCCAGTACAATCTCCTGAGTGTGCTATCTCTGTGCCAGGGACTTGGCTAAGAACTGGAATGAATCATCTCATTCAATCCTCCTGTCAATTCTTATGAAACAGTTACTATTTTCATTTCATAGATGAGGAAACTAGGGCTTTGAAGAGTTATCTGAATTTCCCAAGATCATGTAATTAGAAGATGCCACAGCTAGGATTCAAACCCAAGCACCTTTCAAAGCCTATACATTTTTAAAAACTGAAATATAATATACATAGATGTGCATGTATTATATCGATTGTTATAAGTCTTATACACACACACACACACACGCACGCATTCTCCTCCATTCCCCCCCCCCCCCCAGGAATTCTTGCTGTACTCCCTTCCGGTAACTACTATGCCCCTTGTAACCCTTCCAACAGCACGGATTAACTTTACCTCTTTGTGTTTCTTATGTAAAAGGCCTCATATAGTATGTATTTTTTTGTGTCTGGCTTTTTCTTTCGCAATATTATGTTTGGGAGATCCATGCATATTTATAGTGTAGTTATGGACTATTCAGTCCCAGTGCTACGTAGTATTCTGATATATGGGTATGCCAAAAATTTTTAAATTTTATTTCTGATAAACATTGGAGTAATTTGTAGTTTGGGACTATTATGAGTAGTTGCTAATAGGAACATTCTAGCTCATGTCTTTTGGTAGACATGGGTTTCATATCTGTCAGATATATACTAGGAGTGGAAATTCTGCGTCTTAGTATTTGAGTATATTCAGCATTAGTAAACACCCTCAAATAGCTTCCAAAGTGCAAACTCCCATGAACATCATATAAAAGTTCTAATTGTTCTGTGTCTTTGCCAACACCTGATAATTGGCTTTTTTGTGTTGGCTGTTTTTTTTTGTTTTTTGAGTTGGAGTCTCACTCTGTTGCCCAGACTGGAGTGCAGTGGCCGCTCCCGGCCACTGCAGCCTCGACCTGCTGGGCTCCGGCCATCCTTCCACCTCAGCCTTCCGAGTAGCTGGAATTACAGGCATGCGCTACCACGCCCGGCTGATTTTTTGATTTATTGTAGAGATGAGGTCTTGCCAAGTTGCCCAGGCGGGTCTCAAACCTGCAGGCTCAGGCAATCCATTCGCCTCAGCCTCCCAAAGCACTGGGATTACAGGTTGAGCCACCGAGCCCGGCTGTGTTGGCTGTTTTGAATGTGTAGTGGCATCAGTGGTGTGACTATAATTTTCTGTAAGTCTTATGTCTCTTTTTCTGTTGGGTTATCTGTTTCTTTCTGTTGGGTTATCTGTTTCTCATTTTTAGAGTTCTGTATGTACTCTGGGCATGAGTCCTTTGTCACATATATATATATGTTTGTCTCTTTCTGTATGTCTCTATACGCACATTGTGGTTGCCTTTTACTTTTGTAATAGTGCTAACAGTCTTGATGATGACAAAAGAACTGGGATTTTTTTTTGAGTCATAGTCTCACTCTGTCTCCCAGACTAGAGTGCAGTGGCACGCTCACGGCCACCCCATCCTTGATCTGCTGGGCTCAGGCCATTATTCTGCCTCACCCTTCCAAGTAGCTGGAACTACAGGTACACACCACCATACCCAACTAATTTTTTGATTTATTGTAGAGACAGGTCTCACCAAGTTGCCCAGGCTGGTTTTGAACCATGGGCTCAGGCAGTCCTCTCGCCTCTGTCTCTCAAAGTGCTGGGATTACAGGCGGGATTTCTTATTTAAAGTTTCATTTCTATCAAAGTTACAGACATATAGTTGAAGAGTGAACTAATTCTACAAACATTCTAACAATAACTCACCCTCTGAACCTATGCCTTTCCTTTTTCTTCTCCCCATGGGCAACTACTGTTAACTCTTTTTTCTTTTTTTGAGTTGAAGTCTCACTCCATCACCCAGGCTGAAGGCCAGTGGTACACTCATGACCACCCCAGCGTCGACCTGCTGGGCTCCGGCGATCCTTCCACCTCAGCCTTCCAAGTAGCCAGAACTATAGGCATGCGCTACCATGCCCAGCTAATTTTTTTATTTATTGAAGAGAAGAGGTCTCACCAAGTTGCGTGGGCTGGTCTAGAACCTGCGGGCTCAGGCAATCCTCTCACCTTGGCCTCCCAAAGTGCTGGGATTACAGGTGGGATTTTTTTTTTTTTTTAAGTTTCATTTCTACCAAAGTTGCAGACACATATAGTTGGAGAGTGAACTAATTCTACAAACATTCTAACAATAACTCACCCTCTGAGCCTATGCCTTCTCCTTTTGCTTCTCCCCATGGGCAACTACTGTTGACTCTTTTAGCTGATTAATTTAATACTTTTTACCTTATTTCTAAATAAAATGCTTGAATTGCTGTTCAGTAATTTTTAGGTTTAGGTGCCATCTGTGATTTCCCTTTATGAGAGAGAAGTTAACTCTTTCCTTCCTGCATCCCTACCACACACACATCCTTTCCATCCTTCATATTCTGAATATGTCATATCATAATTTTACTGTGCATGCTTTATATTATATAAAGTACTGGGATTACAGGCATGAGTCACTGCACCTCAGCCTTATTTATTTTTTTGTGTACTTAGTTTTCTATGTACTTAACAGTAATTGGATCTCAGACTTGCTACCTGTTAATATAAATCTTTTCTCAAAACAATCAGAAGCATCAAATATTCTATTAATCTTTTATTCTTTACTAGCCTCTGTTTTCTAAATAGCTTTATATTATGGGCCCCCACATTAAAGTCTTTCTCAGATGTCTGATAAGCATAAGCTCATAGCCCTCCTCTCCCCCTCCTAAGTAAACAGCCTGCATTTATTAGCAGAGCAGAATTGCCTGTTGAGCTCTCCTGTTCATTTACTACTGACCAATGGAAGGTTTGATTTGTTAGTGATTATAATAGAAGCTGAATATAGTTATTTATGTAATCTTTATCTGTTGGTTTCTATTCTTTTCACCAGAAACACTAACCTAAATATGACCCATAGATATGATTATACTGCAACCCCTAGTAATCTGTTAAGTCCACTTATGTATGTCAAATTATGAATTATTATAATACAATAATGTTTCTTGAAAAATATAAGCTTCAATCTGGAAATGTCTGTGAAAAACAGTTATTGCAGTACTGATCCATGAGGATCTAAAGGTTTCCAAAGGAAGCAGGGAAGTCAAATTTAGTATACTAATTTTTTATATATACACAGTAAGACCCCTACATATGAACCTTCAAGTGCAAAATTGCAAAGATGTGGCTGTGAGTTCATATGTTAGTTCACGTGTCTGGCGTACATTGTCATGTGCTGTACTATAGGATTAAATATATTTTCTTTATCTTTTGTGTTTGTTTTTTAGGTATTTTTGTGTGAAAATTATTATAAACTTATTACAGTACAGTACTATATAGCCGATTGTGTTAGTTGGGTACCTAGGCTAACTTTGTTGGACTTACGAATGCATTCTTGGAATGGAACTGACTCATATGTAGGGGACTACTGTAGCTTTTAAGTATACTTAAAGGTGAAAGAAGGTATTTTAAGTATACTTAAAGGTGAAAGAAGGTATTAAGGTTTCTATTATGAGTCAATTAAGGTGCTTACATGTCTGTTTTCTTCACTACTGAGAGTTTGTATGTACTTAAGAATTTCTGCCAATTTTTTGTACAATACTTTTAAGAAGAAAGCCAGTGCCACAGTATTAAACAGTGACAGGATCCCATGTATCTGAATAGGTTGAAAGTAACTTGTCCAAGGCAGTGCTATCCAACAGAACTTCCTACCATGGTGGAAATATTCTATATCCACTGGCCACCTCTGCCTGTTAGAGACTTAAAATATTGTTAGGGTGACTAGGAAGCTGAAATTTTAATTTCACTTGAATTTTAATAGCCACAGATGGCTAGCAACTGTTGTGTTGAACTGTTTTGATGTTTTCTGAACCATAGTTATAATAGAAAAACAGGAGAAAGAGGAAAGGAAGCACAAGACTTGGAACCAAACTGTTTGGTTTGAATGCCTTAGGGGCTTTGAAAAAACAAAAATAACTTAACAGTCAGCTGGGGTGGCTCATGTCTGTAATTCCAGCACTTTGGGAAGCCAATACAAGAGCATCACTTGAGCCTAGGAGTTCGAGACCAGCCTAGGCAACATAGCAAGATACCATCTCTATCAAAAAAAATTGCTGGGCATGGTAGCACACGCTTATAATCCCAGCCCAGCCAGGAGGTCAAGGCTGCAGTGAGCCATGATTGTGCCACTGCACTCGAGCTTGGGTGACAGAGTGAGACCCCAACTCAAAAAACAAACAAAAAAACTTTACATCAAAATATAGTTTTTTTCCCCTGTTTCAGTACTTTGTGTTAAAAACTTTTAGTGAAAAGCAATATCCAGAGACAGTCTGTTTTTTATCACTATATTTCTAGAAATATTTTAATGTGGATCTCATTTTTCTATGTCAGCACTACTTTAATTAGAATTACATTCCTGAAAAAAGACACACAAAGTGCATAGTATATGTGACTGGCACTGCATCACAAGAAATACAAGCTGTTGATCACTTGAAATAATAGCAAAGCAGTGCCCAGGTTTCATAAAAATAGATCTAAGTGGAACTATATATATATGAGTTCTTCAATGTACTCATATAGTAGAGCACATACAATTTGCTACTGAAATTAATATGCTAGGATCTAGAATAATTTTTGAGAAATTTGTGAGTAACCCAGGTCTTAACAAAAAAGAACAAAAACCACAAAAAGGGGTAGACAGAAGTTTGAAGGAGCTTTATCTCTTTCTAATTTCTCTCCAGCCATCACAGGCATTAAAAATCAAATATCAACAGCCATTCAGATTATTGATCATGGGCCTGCTATCTTGACATTGTGGGCAGACTTGAGAGGGCAGTAATGAATAGGACGGTGACTTTTGCAGTCACAGACTGGGGCAGAGGAATGGATGACACACATACAATCAAAATGCAGTCAGATAAGAGCAAATGGAGGATGGAACAAAAAGAATGGAGAATCAGCTTGAAATTATGAAATGCTTTCAGATAGGAGGTGACATTGACAAGATTTCTGAAGAGCAGTAGTTTGCTCTCTAAAAGAGCATATTACATATCGTATAGTGGAAAGTAGATTACAGTAAACCACAGATTTCATGGTGGTTGTATATTTGTTAATAATTAGAAAAATGATTACCTCTAAAGATATAAATACTAGTCAAAAAGGTAGATGTCTAAGTCTAGTGTGCTGTCACTGACTTTATTTTACTAAATTCCTGTTACTCCAGAGTGCTACATTTTAGAAATTTCCTGAAGCTATTTAAAATTCTCTTAGAGCATTCACTTTGTGTCATTTATAAATCGTGAAATAACTGCATAAAAAGGTGGTAAGAATGGTATTAGAGATCTGGATTAAGTATTAATTAAAGACAATGCCACAATTTGTTTTGGTAGATGATGAGAACTCTGTTTTCATTTATTACCTCAAAAGATTGATTAGGAATCATTTAGTTGTTTACCATCATTTAGAAAGATGGTAATTCTGGTATGCTAAATTAAGTATAATTTCACTATAGTATAACTAGTCTCAAATTTTTTTAAAAATGGGACTTTAAGTCCTATTAACTGTCAATATGTATAATGTTGACTAATAGGATATATTAATCTATAGCTTTGATTTATTTAAATCAAAAATCTTTTCTGAGGTAAGGAATATCTTTGAAATATAATGTGAAGTATTTTTCATTTTTATTTAAGATGCAGAAGATAAGTGTATAATAGAAGGGAACAATTGTACATTTACTCATGACTTGAATAGAATTAAACCTTCAGGAAACACAGAAACACTAGGTAAGTGTTTTTATTTTCTTTATTCCTTTTTGGATTGAAACAGACTTTCTTCTAATTTTCCTTATTTTATTTTCTTTCAGAATTACTACTGAGGGAATTTTTTGAATATTTTGGCAATTTCGCTTTCAATAAAAATTCCATAAATATTCGGCAGGTAAATGTTTTAATATTTGGTTATTAGGTATCTGGTCTTTACTGTACTCATATTTAGTTAATTTGTTCTCAAAGCACTCTAAAGTAATGGGAAGACTGATGCCCAGAGGAGTGACATGACTTGACATGGTCATGTCATCTTATTTGGAAGAGTAAAGGCCAGTATCTGCCTTTGTCATTATTTCATGGTCCTCTGTTATCACCTAGTGCTAATACTGCATCCTTCACAATGTGGAATACATTCTGAAAGTTTTCTGGAAAATATGATTTCACATACAGTTTTTAAAAACTGTTCCTATAGAAGAAATTTGTTACACAGTCCCAAAGATAGAGTTCAGTGATTCTCTCAGTTTGAGCCCTTAGGATTTAATTTATTTAGAGCAAATGAATTTATAAATTTAGTACTTCTGAGGAGCTAGAATTATAGACTTTTTTAAAAAAAGAAAATGAATGAGGGCAGAAACCTAGGCAAAACTTATTCATAAATGGGAGAAGCTTGTGATAGCTCTATGGGCTTATTCTCTTTAGCATTTGGCTACCTACCTAGTTACAATCCTGCATGACTGGCTTCCTAAAACACAGGCCCAGATACTCTTTTTGTTGTTTCTTCAGCTCTCCTTTTTTCATTCTTTCCTTTTATCTAGCTCATGGAGATTTTTATAAAATTTAAGTGTGGGGAACGGAGAGAGAAGGGATACAGAAAGCTCTATATTGTAGTGTGGGAGCAAAAGGTCATCAGACATGCAAAGTTCTTTATCCGTTTTGTGCTCTAGGGCTCAGAAGTGACAGGCAAGGCCCTGCTGAGCAATGGCATAAAAGAAGATAGGGAATTAACAGCTGCTGCTCACCTGGGGAAATCTTGACCACTGGCTTGTGTGTTTAAGTAATACATGTGGTGTCATTTGAAAGAATAAAAGATACATAGATTAGTGGCTTACTGCTCACCTGATTCCTAGTTTTAAGCTTCCTTTGTTGTGAGATACTGTTTTATGTGGCAGAGCCTTACTGTTTGTTGAATCTTTAGGAAAGTGATAGAAACTTCTTCATGTTTTAAATCAGTAATGAATAGTTGTTTGTTCGTTCTCTTCCTTTCTCATTTGATACTTGGGAAACATTAATTACTGTATTTAATTGAAGGTTTCTAGCTGGGCTCGGTGGCTCAGCCTATAATCCCGTACCTTGGGAGGCTGAGGTGAGTGAATTGCCTGAGCCCGCGGGTTCGAGGCCTGCCTGGGCAACTTGGTGAGACCTCATCCTCTACAATAAATCAAAAAATTAGCCGGGTGTGGTAGCGTGTGCCTGTAGTTCCAGCTACTTGGAAGGCTGAGGCGGAAGGATCGCCGGAGCCCAGCAGGTCGAGGCTGCAGTGGCCGGGAGCGGCCACTGCGCTCTAGTCTGGGTGACTGAGTGAGACTCCAACTCAAAAAATAAAAATAAAAAGAAAGCTTCTAACACTATATGTTTCTTTTTCCACTGTAATGGCGTAGTTTTTATCTAAAAAATAAATGCATCTTCATCTTATTTCTTTGCTATCTTTTTTCATTTTTTTTTTCCCTTTTAAACTCTATCTTGTAAGGTAAAAGTTACATTATTTTTTCAAAAATTATTATTGCTTGACTTGGTCTACTCTTATCTCAGCAATGACATCATCATCCACAAATCATATGCCTAAGTTATTTTTCTTCAAAGAATACTCATAAAACTACTACAGGAAAAAAATAAAACAGTCAGAAGTACGTACATATATGCACAGCACACACACATACCCAACTCCCTTAGGAAGGAAATTTTTTACTCTATAAAGTTAATGTATTTTATTGTTAGCCGAACTGTTTTTGTATTAAGCCTTTCATATACTTACCCACTTTTTTCTTCTGTGTAATAATATGTAGGGAAGGGAACAAAACAAGCCTGATTCTTCTCCTCTGCACATTCAGAATCCTTTTGAAACTTCTCTCAACATAAGCAAAAATGTAAGTCAAAGCCAGCTGCAAAAATTTGTAGATTTGGCCAGAGAAAGTGCCTGGATTTTACAACAGGAAGATGTTGATCGACCTTCCCCATCAAGTAATCAGCCCTGGGGTCTGGCAGCCTTCCTGCTACCATCTGTGGTAAACAAGACGTCTCTTGCCAAGAAGAAAGTCAAAAAGCCTGCGAGTGAGAGAATTAAAAACTTGTTAGAATCCATAAAGAGTAACACAACAGAAAACTGCACGAGCACCAATGGGAAAAGAACGATTAGTACTCAGACATGATGGTGGCTATGTTGCTTTAAGAACTGGTTTCATCCTATAAAATGGTCCATGAACTGCCTGGAAGAACTGGTGTGAAACTCTCACAGGTCTAACTTTTCATCTGATGTCATCTGTTATTGGCCCTTTTCATCTGGTCTGAAACGCTATTCTAATTAGTATGAAAGCCAGTGGCACTTTATTAAAATGGCAACCCACCAGGTGTGGTGATACATGCCTGTGTAGTCCCAGTTATTCGGGAGGTTGAGTGGGGAGAATCCCTTGAACCCAGGAGTTCGAATCCAATCTGGGCAAAATAGCAAGATCTCGTCTCTAAAAAAAATAAAAGTTATAAGTCAACCATGAAGAACAGGTGAAAGAAGACTGTAATGCGTTTTAACAAAATAGATATAAAACAAATGGTAAAAATCAGTTTTATAATCAAACCAGTATTGATTGCCACATCAATTTCTGGTTGGAAAACATTGAAATGGACTTCTAGTTATGTATATATGTAGCAATGAATACAATAAACTTAAAATTTGGTAGTACTCCTTAATATGTATTTTTGTATTTTTCAAGCCAAATACTTATATTCACATATAAATCAAAACTGGTTGGTACCAACATCCCAAAATATTTGTTTGTAAAGTATGAATGCAAACACTTCAGTCACTACATTTTAGGTGTTCTAGGTCAAATATACAAAAATAACAATATATTGTACTTTTAAATATTACGTAGTTTTTCTGTTTTTAAAAGTAAAATCCTGTTTCTGTCTAAAATGTGATATACCCAGTATTTCTTCACTTCTCTTTCACTCCCCTGTTCCTGTAGGATATAGACAGTCGTCCCTTGGTATATTTGGGGGATTAGTTACAGGACTGTCCGCGTTATATCCAAATCCATGCATACTCAAGACCCTCAGATAGCCCTGTGGAACCCACATATAGAAGTTGGCCTTCTGTATAAGAGGGTTTCACATCCCAGGAATACTGTATTTTCAATCCAAGTTTGGTTGAAAATTCACATGTAGGTGGATACACACAAAACCATGTTGCTCAAAGGTCAACCATATATTGAAATATAATTTCTATTACTTTGTGTGGAGTAACTTTCAGTTTAAGAAGCAAGTAGTATGATGTTTTAAAAGCAAGTAGTATGATGTTTAAACCAAGTAGTTTAATGTTTAAAAATAGACTTGAGCCAGACTGGCTCCATGGCAAGTGACTCAGTCTCCCTAGGCCCCCATTCTGTAAAATGGAATCATAATCAGATTGTTGGGAAGATTAAGTGAGGGAAGTGCTAGGTCAAGAGCCTGGAACATAGTGTTCTTTCTCATTAGCTGTTACTTTTCATTGTGGTATGTAATTTTTTCCCTTCCTCAAAATTCAGATGTAGAGTTTATAGTGGTTTTAAAATTTTTCTCATTTAAATTTTAGGTCAGAAATTATAATGGGTTCTGCTTGGGATATTTTAAGAGACTCTAATAATATTGTTGTGAAGCAAATTCTGTGTTCTTTTGGCTGTGTTGTTGGATTTCACATCTGACACCACCAAACAAGTATCAGTGTTCTTTTGTTTATGCAGTATCCTTAAACTAAAAACCATTTTTATTTATTCTTTAAGTTTATTTTATAGAGTTAGAGATCTATTTAAAAATTGTAAAAGCAAAACTATTTAAGGGTTTCTAAATGAAATGATTTTTTTCTGCATACAAATATTAGGTCAGGCATTTTCTTTTTTAGGTTTTAAATCTAACATAGTTATTTAAATACAGAAAGTATGTGTAGGTGTGAGCATTTTCTTTTTTTAAATATAATTTATAGGCCAGTCTTGACACTATAGATCTGTTTTACTTTTCACAGTGAGATTTAATTATGTGATGAATTTCAATCTAAAAAAAATTTAATGTACAATTTTAAATTCTAGTTAACTGACTATAGACTACAAATACATTTTCTCATAACTTCAGTGTGTCACATTCTAGTTTTTTAAAACGTAATTTTTATTACATGATAGGGATAGTCAGCAATTATTTGTCATTGCGATTTCTTAGTTAAAACTAATTGCGATAAGGAAAAAATGTTTCCAGGGTTTTCTTCTCTAACTAGCCTTTGGCGTTCATTCAGCAGCTTTCACCTGCTGTGAGTTTTATTCAGAATGTGAAAGTGGTTTTGATATGAGACTACCCAGATCAAACTAATTTCAGTTATACAGCATTCCAGATTTTATAACCCACTGCTATAATTCCTGGAGTTATCACCCATCTTTAGGAAATTAGAGAAGTGACCAGGGACATTCTAGGAAATGAGAATTCCCTGAGACATTCTAGGAAAACTGTAATTATCTCATTCACAGCCCTTCAGTGAACATAAAGGAGAAAATAAGGACAGTGGAAATAAAACTTTGTCCCTGCTGGCATCTACTTCATGCCTGTGCTTTCTTTTGCTCTATGCTGTAGTCAGGTGAGAGCAGAGTTTGATTGTTCCACCTTGTCTAGAATTTCCTTGGCCTTAAAAATATAGCTGTATTCAACTCCTTATAGCCTGCCAGTGCCTTAGTAGGGGAAAGCTATGTTTGCCTTTGTAAATAAGAAAACACTGGTGTCTGCGGCAAAGCCAGAAGAAGGAGCAGGCACGTGTATACAGCTTGTTCAAACAGCAGCTCTCCACTTTCCAGTTTGACATTCAGTTGGTGAGTAGGTGTCATTGTGTCTCAGATCAGTCCCTTCTGGTAAACATGTGGAAGTGGACCATTTAAAATGCTACAGAAAGGAAGAAGCCATTTTGGGCTGAGATGATCAGAAAAGCCTTTATCAGATGGAGTAGAACAGATCTTGAAGGGCTGGTGGGCAGACAGAAGCAGAAGCCTAGGGATCATCATTCCAGGAAGAGATCAACGTGAATAGAGTCAGAGAGAAGCCCGTTTGGACACCTGGGCTCCAGAGTAGCTGGGATTTGGTTCTAACTGACACTCGCGAGATCATGAACAGCCAGTTAGTTGCAAGTTAAAGAGGCTGAATGTATTTTTATTGGTAAACTATTGATGGTTTTTATGCAAAGGAATAAAAGCAAAGTAGTGTTTTTAGATGATTAATCTGTTGCTATTTAGTAGTTTTAGATCACTGTTCCCTTTTTTAAAATAGCAAATTGGAGTTCAATAGGTCCCATTATTAAGTTAGGTAAAATTTGACCATTTAATTTTCCACAAAGTTTCAAAAGTTGACTGACTCGTATTCTTCAGAATAAATTTTCTCCTTTGTATTTAATAAGAAAGGAAAGCTTTAGTTTAAAGCTACCAACAGGAAATAACAGCTCAAGACTTACATTTAATTTTTTGTAAGGCCTTATTAATGACAAATTATTTGCAATATATACTTGGAAAGGAATGAAAACATGACTAGAAATCACTTTCACCCTGGTATGAAGTTGGAAAATTTATTTTAGATACTTGAAAGGCTTATTTTGGTTTCCACACTGAACTCAATTACTTGTGGATACAGCGTCCAAAGAATATAAACATTACAATGTTCCTCTGGAATTCCCATGGAGCAACTCCCAGAAAATGTCTGTTGAAGATAGAATCTTTAATCTACAGTATCTGTGGTACAGGATATGTAAAATCACCACAGATTATTAAGAAATACAGCTCATATTTCAAATGTGATTGCTCAGATTTTATGTTAACTGTGTGTATATCCACCCACCTTTACTCATAAAGTCAAAGCTAGATTAAAGACATTATTCATTTTTTGTCTCCTCTTAGATGAATACATTTTTTTTCTCCCACAGCAAAGTTCCTAAGCTTCTAGAATGTGGTGATGAGGCATATTTTAAAGAGAGGATTAGAAAGATATAACTTGAAGTTGTAAATACTATATTGTGAAGAATACATGGTATGATAAAATACCTAATTTAGAATAGGCCAACTATAAGTTAATGAAAAATAAGATTGTAGGTGGTTATTTTTGTCTGGGTTTATATTGAACTGTGACACATTGAAAACTTACCATAATGGAGGCGATCAAGTAAAATGGAGCAAATTAACAAAAAGATTACTAATTAAATCTTTATTATGTTCTATGTCACCAAAATCTTTTAACATGTTATACTTGTTAGTACAAAGAAAGTCTTACATTTCTGAAGCTTTTCCTACTAGAATGTTACTGGTACTTGGCTTAGAGTAACACAGTTTAATGATTAGATTTCTCATAAACTCTTGATAAGTTTATTACACATGGGCTTGGAGAGTGGAGTGAAATAACATATTGACATTACTGTAGTTCTATGTTGTCTTGAAAACTGACAAGCTGGACGTGTAATTGCAGCTACTGAGGCAGGATCCCTTGAGCCCAGGAGTTTGAGACCAGCCTGTATAACACAGCGAGACCCCATCTCAAAAAAACAAGCAAAATTGACAATGAAAGGTGGATTATGTTTGGCTGGGAAATCAAGCTTTCCAATAATTACATAAAACTTCACTGTAGGAAATCTTGAACATGGGCAAAAGTTAACTGGAAATGTATCATGAACTTACACAAATCCATCTGTTTCAAACAATTCATAACAACTTATCTTTAATTGATAACCTCATTAACTTAACCACTTCTGTGTTATTTTAAGCAGTAGAACAAGCAAAAGTATTTAATGATATCATATTTGATTACTGTTCAAGTTTCTAATTGTCTTATGCGTATCACCATTGTTTTTTCCGGGTGCGCTTTGTTTGAATCAGTGTCCAATTCCTGTGCACATTTTGTGATTGGTTGATCTGTTTCTTAACTCTCTTTGACTCTGGATTTCTGCTTCTTTTTTTTTTCCCTTGAAATTTATTGAAGATATGAGACTATTTATCCTTTGCACTTTCCTATAACATGGATTATGCTGAGTGTGTCAGCACATATGATTATGTGCTGTGGAGTTGTTCAACATTACTTAATGACTTAAGAATATTTTGTATTGATTTTTAGGACATTCTCAACAATATTCTTTTAAAATATTCCTTTGGCTCCATGTACCTTTATTCCTCTAGGATTCTAGTTGCATTTGTTAGAACTTTTTGCTGAATTCCCTATATCTCTTATATACTTTCCTGTATTTTATATGCTTTTGTCTCTCTTTATTCTGGGAATCTACTTTTTTTTTTTTTTCTGAATTGCAGTCTCACTCAGTCACCAAGACTGGAGTGCAGCGGCACACTCATGGCCACCACAGCCTTGACCTTCTGGGCTCAGGTCATCCTTCTGTTTCAACTTGCCAACTAGCTGGAACTACAGGCACGCACCACCACACCTGGCTAATTTTTTTTTAAATCAATTTATTGTAAAGATAAGGTCTCACCAATTTGCCCAGGCTGGTCTCAAACCCGTGGGCTCAGGCAAGCCTCTCATCTCGGCCTCCCAAAGTGCTGGTATTACAGGCTTAAGCCACTGCACCCGGCCTGGGAATCTACTTCTGACTTAATTATAGTTCACCCATTTTTTCATCTGTGTCTAATTTTTAAAACCCCAGATTCTCCATTACATTAGTTTTTTTTTTCAGTTCTAGAATTTCCATTGGGTACTTTTTCAAAAATTTCTCACTTTTGGAGGAAAATTCTTACTTAAGTCTTTGTTTTTCTTATATTACACAGTTATTTTAAAGTCTGTCTAGAATCTTGATTATGTTCTCCTGTGGATCTGCTTCTGTTTTTGAGAATGTTGATTTATTTTCTAGTATACCCGGTGATAGTAGTGGTGATTTTATATGTTGACTTTGTATGTGAATAATAGTAAGAATTGCCTTGAAGGGAGGATTATGCTATCGTACTTCAGAAAGGTTTTATTTTTGCTTTTGGAACACGTGTGTGGGTACTTAAGATCCTGGCTCACCCTAATCCAGAAAGGGCCTGAGATTTTGATTTCTATTCAGTTCCAGATTCAGGTTCATCTTTACTCTTAGATTGCAGCACTGTGGCGGGGATGATCCTAGTCCAGATAAGATGTTGACCAGGGCTCCTTGTCCTTGGCAGGCCCTAAACTCATTTTTTTTTTTTTTAAGTTGGAGTCTCGCTCTGTCGCCCAGACTGGAGTGCAGTGGCCGCTCCCGGCCACTGCAGCCTCGACCTGCTGGGTTCCCGCGATCCTTCCGCCTCAGACTTCCAAGTAGCCAGAATTATAGGCATATGCTACCACGCCTGGCTGATTTTTTGATTTATTGTAGAGATGAGGTCTCGCTGCCCAGGTGGGTCTCGAACCCACGGGCTCAGGCAATCCACTCACCTCAGCCTCCCAAAGGCGCGGGATTACAGGCTGAGCCACCGAGCCCGGCTCCTAAACTCATTTTTGTCTCTTTTATCCCTGTGTGTCTTTTGAACCTCTGCTCAGACTAGCTCTGACCTACCTTCTCAGCAGATGTCTAGGAGAAAAGAAACCCCAAATGCTAGGTTCACCTGTGTGAGTTTACTTTTCCACCACCTTATAACTTTTCACTGCCTTATTATCATTCTGATGCTTTCGAGCAGCTATTTTTTGTTTTGCCCAGCTTTTCTAGTTGTTTCCAACAAGAGAGTCAATGTATGTTATCTAGTCTGCCATTACTGGAAATCACAGAGTTCCTTTTGAATTCAGTTTATATATATTTAATTTTATAGGAATGTGTACTGTTTATTTGGTTTGCTTCCTTGTAAGAAACTTTCAAATGATGTCTCACTGTCCAGTGCCTATTCAGTTGGACTTTGGATACGAGCACAAAATCTGCCTGGAATGAGTGCCTAGTTCAGCACTAAGGAAAGCCAGGTATTGCAAATGTAGTTCTGTGCTCTGCTTTCAAAGTCAGAAATTGCCAGCTTCCCTATCTGGACTGTGATTTCCTCATAGAGGGTTTTGTACTTGCCAGTTCACAGTTTAAATGTATGCCATGTGTGAATATTTGTACAAAATGCCCAAATAAGAATCAGAAAAATATCTTATTTTTCCCAACTGTATTGAGACACCTCAAACATGAAATACAATTTTTTCTTCCAGTTTTCCAAAATATTTATCTGGGCTGAGACCAAGAATAAAGCATTTTAGACCTAAGTGCTTCTTGAAAATTTTATGATTTATAAGGGTTTAGAGAATGTCTTTTGAACTTTAAGCATACGTTTTATTAGGGTATCTTATTCATGAACAAAATATTTTAGTGCATTTTTTACATAGGTGAAATAATCTAGATGTCTATTATGAGTCAGTTATTTTTGTAATGTATGAATATTTTATTTGTGACTTTTCAGTTATGTTATCAGTCTACATTGTTTGGGTAACAAATATCTGTTAAAAACTGCTGTCATTATTTTGAGTGAATTTTTAACCTGTATTTATAACTTGCTACATATATTCTAGTGTTACCTTAATTCAGATCTTTAAATATTTAATAATATCATGTAAAAACTGATATTATTTGAAGTTTTTATCTTGATTGATCTGGACCTTTGAAGACAGTGCTTCAAAGTTCTTGATGCTTCAGGATGAAAGTTGTGTTGAGCAATATTTGAATCTAAATGTGGTTTAAAATATTTCTTAATTAAAGCCTTTTATAGTTCGCATTTTCTAAACAATATTAGCTATATTTGATCTTCTAGATGAAGAAAGATTTGACTATGATTGAATATGTTCAGTACCATCCTGGAATAAATTTTATTCATGGATTAATAAAATATGTGCAGCATGATTTAGGAGAAAATATTTTAGGCTATTAAATTTAGTTACATAAGCTACAGTCTGTTTTAAATTCTGTGCAACTAAAATCTGTTTTGCTTTAAAAATAAAGTTCAAATTTCACTGGGAGATGTATTCTGAGATCATCAAAAGCATACCTAATCACACATTTAGATAATTTTTGAAACATTAGATTTAGCCTTTCAACTTAATGACAGTTGTTATCATTGTTGAATTGTCTTATCTGTGCATAACAATACTTAAGAATACTTTGAATTGATTACATGTTTCTTATAGTACCTCTTTGGTTCAGATGTAATTATTTTATCTGATATGGAAAGAACTGTAAAATAAAGGACCTAGCACAATGCCTGTCACATATTTGGTAATCAAAAAATATCACTTTCTTTCCCTTACCGTCTCACATCGTTAGCCACTATTTTTAAAGATATTTAGAAAACAGTACCAAGAAAATGTAAGAGCTCAGCCTCCATTCTAAACCTTAAAACTTCTTTTTTTCTAAAAGAAAGATTCAAATTAATGCGGGGTGGTTTTGGCAGGATTTTGCGATGGCCTTCGAGATTTCTGTCCCCAGGAGCACCCTGTAAAATCTCCCGTTGAGTGTGGTTGCAATTTGTGAATATGATGGAATAATCAATCATTCCCTTGACTGGGCTGCATTACATGGCAAAGGTGATGGTATAATTATTCCTGTAATTATGTTGTATGATATAACTCCTTTTTAGCAGGCTGAAGAGAAATTCCTGCTGGCTTTAAAGAAGTAAGCTATCAGGTGGTAAGAGGGCTAGATGTCTAGGAAATGAGGTGGCCTGAAAGCTGAATCGAAGCCAAAATGGGGAAAACAAAGACTCATAGTAACACTGTCATTGGGCATGTGGTTTAGCGCAAGTCCACCATCTGATCTACAAATGTGGGGGCATTGACAAAAGAACCATCAAAAACATTTGAGGAGGCTACTGAGATGGAAAAGGGCTCCTCCAAGTATGCCTGGGTCTTGTGCACACTGAAAGCTGAATGGGAACATAGTATCACAACTGACACTCCTTGCGGAAATGGGGGACCAGCGAGTATTATGTGACCCTCATTGATGCCCCAAGACAGACTTTAGTAAGGTACATCAGGGAAACATTTACTACAGACTTCATAAGGAATGCAACTCTGCTGACACCCTGATTTTAGAACTTCTGACCTCCAGAACTGTAAGATAATGAATTTATGGTGTTTTATGCCCCTAAGTTTGGTGGGAATTTGTGCAGCAATAGAAAAATAATGCACTGGATATCTGAGAAGAGCTCTTATATGGAAGAAACCAAAACAAAGTAACTTGTGGGACAAACTAAGGGAGGAAGAGCACCTCAAAGATAATTTTTCCTAATATATCTGGAGAGACAAGTGAATATATGCATCCATGAAAGGACAGAATGATACATACACCCATTAAATAGAACAAAAATAATTCTTGAAAATTAAAATATAGTGACTAATTTGCTGGATAGATTTGAGGAAACTTCCAAGAAAAAAGATCAAAGAAAGATGATAGGAGAGAGAAAATGAGAAAGGAAAAGTAAAAAAGTTAAAGGAATAGGTCTGAAATCTGAAGAGAGGAAATTGTCAACAAAAAAATTTGCCGGTATTGAAGGATGAAAATTAAGTTGACAGCATTCACTGAGCAACCAGCACAATGAACAGAAATAGACTCACTAAAGCACATTTCCATGAACTTTGATGGACACAATTAGATCCTATAGTCAGCCTTACAGAGAGGTGAAGTGGGGAGAAGGAAAGATTGTGTTCAAAGAAACAAGTGACCACATGGAAAGGACTATTATCAGGAATCAGGATAGCTTTGGTCTTTTTAATGGCAAAGAAGAAAGCAAGATAATGGTCAGTGACTTCAAAGTTCTGGTGGAAAAAAAATTCTAACTTGGAATTCTGTCATAAATGTGATGGTAGAATAAATATATATATATATATATATATATATATATTTTTTTTTTTTTTTTTTTTGAGTTGAAGTCTCACTCTGTCGTCCAATGGAAGACACCCTTGAGGGACACTGTAAGGATAAATATTTTTATAGACATATCCTTACAATGTCCCTGAAGGTTGTCTTTCATTGAAATGAGGAAGGAAATCAAGAAAGAAGATGGGACTCAGAAGAAAAAAAAAAAAAGACCAAGAAATAGAAAGTTGAAGACAATACCATGCTGATGGTTGGGGAAGATCTCAGAAATGCACAAAACCCAAAAACTACCCAACGTAAAACTATTCAGTCTTTTTTCAAAGTTGAGTGTAATTGGTATATAAAATGTACAATTTTACAAGTTTTGGCATATGCATCAGTCACCAAAATCAAGATACTAAATATGTTTATCACCTCCAAAAGCTTCATGGTGCATCTTCGTAATCCCTTCCTCATGTTCCTCCCTGCCTCTGCTTCATTCCCAACCCAGTCCCCAGGCAGACACTCATCCTTTTTCTATAATTATAGTAGATGTTTGCATATTCTAAAAAATGATGTAAAGAGATGGTACAGTATGTACTCTCGCTTCTTTTACATGCATAGTTATTTTGAGTTTCATATTTTACATATATTGAAAGTTTAATCCTCTATTGCTAAATGATATTCTATTTTATAAATCACTTGTGTTGTTTCCAGTTTTTGGCTGTTATAAAGCTGCTATGACCATTCATATACAAGTCTTTATATGAATATATGCTTTCTTTTCTCTTGGGCAAGTACCTAACAGTAGAACTGGTGCATCACATGGTAGGAATCTATTTGACTTTTTAAGAAATTGTCATAGTTTTCCAAAATGTTTTTATACTTTTACTTTCTCATTATATGTGTATTAATAGTTTTACTTCCTTCTTATTCTCACCAATACTTAATATAGCCAGGCTTATAAATTTTGGCCATTTAATCAAGTTTGGGTCACCTGTGTAAGAAGGATGGACCTCCACCCAAAATTTGGTTCAGATTTCAACACTGACAATGACAGACACAAAGGTATGAGAAGATTTATTACATAATGAGTCTGAGAAGATTAGGGAAGGCTTCCTAAGCTAGTCTGAAAATGGTTTGAGAGAGCAAAGACAGGCTTGGAGATTTGGTTAAGGGGTGGAGTTGGGATAAAGATTACTAAGCACAGGCCAGGGTTGTGTGGTTTAAACTTCTCCCTGGCACTAAAGGAGGAAACACCTGAGTTTTCTTATCAGCTTTCCCAATTGTAGGACAGAAGAAGGCGAAATGGGCTTGAAAGTTTTTAGCAATCAAATATCGAAATTGAAGTCAGATACTTTATTACAAATGGGCATGCAAAATTTTATTTTTATGTTAATTTACATTTCCCTGGTGACTAGTGATGTTTAGCATTTTTTCATATGCTTACCTGCAATATTTATTTATTTATTTATTTATTTATTTATTTATTTATTTATTTATTTATTTATTTATTTATTTATTGAGTCAGAGTCTCACTTGGTCGCCCAGACTGGAGTGCGGTGGCCGCTCCCGGCCACTGCAGCCTCAACCTGCTGGGTTCTGGCGATCCTTACGCCTCAACCTTCCAAGTAGCCGGAATTACAGGCGTACGCTACCACGCCCGGCTGATTTTTTGTTTTATTGTAGAGATGAGGTCTCGCTGCCCAGGCGGGTCTCAAACCCACGGGCTCAGGCAATCCACTCACCTCAGCCTCCCAAAGGCGCAGGATTACAGGCTGAGCCACCGAGCCCGGCTATTTATTTTTAATTGAAGTGTTTGTTCAAATCTTTTGCAATGAAAAAAAATTGAGTTTTTTACTAAGTTTTGAGTATTATATGTAGATTCTGAATATGTCCTTTATCAGACAAATTATTTGCAGATATTGTTTCTCAGTCTGTAGTTTATGTTTGCAGTCTTTTAATAGTGGCTTTTGAAGAGAAGGAGTTTTTAATTGTGGTGAAGTCCAATTTATTATTTTTCTTTTATAAACCATGGTTTGTAGTCATATCTATCCCTAACCTAAGGGAAAAGATTTTCTCATTAATTTTCTTCTAGATGTTTTATGGTTTTACATTTACATTTAGGTCTACAGCTTATTTTGAGATAATTTTTATATTAGATAAGGAGTATGAATTGAAATTCTTATGGGATGCAACAAAAGCAGGTCTAAGAGGAGATTCTATAGCTATAAATGGCTACATTAAGAAAAAAAGAAAGATCTTAACAACCCAACTTAACACCTAAAAACTAGGAAAAAATAAAATAAAGTAAGCCCACAATTAGCAGAAAGTAAGCCCACAATTAGCAGAAGGAAGGAAATAATAAAGATTAGAGCAGCAATGAATGAGATCGTAGGAAAACACTATAAAGATCAATTAAACTAAGAGTTATATTTTTTAAATGTTAATAAGATTGGCAAACCTTTAGCTAGACTAAGGTAAAAAACAGAACTCAGCAGGGCAGTGGCCTTTTCAAGTGGCCTTGGACCAACCCATTTCCTTCTCCTTTCTCTCTTGTAGTTCTCAAGACTTAACTGTATAAAATGCTGGGAATGCAACATCTTAATGTAGGGAGAAACTGACTGAAACAACCCAGACTTGTTCCTGCCCCACCTAGGGAATATAACATCTTCAGTTAGGGTGAAACTGCCTGGAACAACCCAGATGTTCTTTCTTCCCTGGAGGCAGGATGTCCTTCATAACTTTACCCAGTGAGTCATGTGGCCCCTGAGATGTCTAACCTGGGGTAGGCTGCTTTTTCAGGGTCCCTCAGCTGTGGCGCAAATGGGGCACAAGTATTCAAGCTTTATCCACCTATGCAGCTTTCTTGAACATTGAGGACTGGCTCACAGTGGATCATAGGTTTTTCTGATTCCTTGTTGCCTCTCTGTAAGCAATTCATCTGCTTTATACAACGAATGTAAGTGTGTTCTATCTTTCCAGACTCAAGGAAATGGTAATTACAGACTCAAAATTAGGAATAAAAGAGACCTTACAATAGATACCACAGAAATACGAAGGCTCATAATAGACTACTATATAGTTATATGCCAATAAATTGGATAACCTAGAAGAAATTAACACATTTCTAGAAACATACAAACTACTGACTAAATCATGAAGAAGCAGGAAATCTTAACCAACCAATAATAAATAAGGAGATTAAATAAGTAATCAAAACCCTCCTAGCAAAGAAAAGCCCAGGGGCAGATGGCTTCACTAGTGAATTCCACCAAAATTTTAAAGATCAATGAATGCCATTTTTCTTAAACTCTACCAAGAAATTGAAGAAGGGGGAAGACTTTCAAATTCATTTTATAAGGTTAGCATTACCCTGATACCAAAGTCAGACAGAAACATTACAAAAAAAGAAAAAGGCCAGTATCCCTATTGAATATACAGAAGGTGCCAAAAATGTATACATTTTAAGAAAGGAGAATCATCTCAAATCGCTTTTTCATCTTGATTCTTCTTATCTTACTTTTTGGTCTTCCCTCTGATTGTTCTCTTCCCCTGGCTGTGGTGAAGAATCTCCCATTTGGAAGCGAATACCTTTTCCTTGGTGCATTGACAATCTTTTGTCTAAACACTAGGAATCACCACAGAGATTGGACGTGGAATTGAATAACACAGCACAACAGGATGTTCTGGAGCGTCTAGCTTCTGCAGAGCAGTTGGTGGTGAGCCTAAAATATGTTATTAGACAGAAGAATGACCAACATCAGCAGAAAGATGATGCTCTACAGAAAGAGAGAAAAACAGTGGATGACAAAATTAAGAAGCTAAAACTTGATGCTAAGGCCAAATTAATGTCTTTGAATAGACACATAGAAGAACTGAAGGCACAAGGAGGGACTGCTCTGACTCCAGAACCTCAGTCAGAGGAGAAACTCTTTAAGGAATCACCACAGAGATCGGACACGGAATTGAATAACACAGCACAACAGGATGTTCTGGAGCGTCTAGCTTCTGCAGAGCAGTTGGTGGTGAGCCTAAAATATGTTATTAGACAGAAGAATGACCAACATCAGCAGAAAGATGATGCTCTACAGAAAGAGAGAAAAACAGTGGATGACAAAATTAAGAAGCTAAAACTTGATGCTAAGGCCAAATTAATGTCTTTGAATAGACACATAGAAGAACTGAAGGCACAAGGAGGGACTGCTCTGACTCCAGAACCTCAGTCAGAGGAGAAACTCTTTAAGGAATCACCACAGAGATCGGACACGGAATTGAATAACACAGCACAACAGGATGTTCTGGAGCGTCTAGCTTCTGCAGAGCAGTTGATGGTGAGCCTAAAAGATGTTATTAGTTAGAAGGATGACCAACTGCAGCAGAAAGATGATGCTTTACAGGAAGAGAGAAAAACATCGGATGAAAATTGAAAAACTAAAACTTTATGCTAAGACCAAATTATTGTCTTTGAATAGACACATAGAAGAACTGAAGGCACAAGGAGGAGCAGCTCTGCCTACAGAACCTCAATCAGAGGAGAAACTCTCCAAGTTGGATAAGAATTCTACAGAGAATGAAGAATTTGTAATGATGAAGCAACAGCTCCAGGAGAAGGAGGAACTTATTGGCACTTTGCAAGCCCAGTTCAGTCAGACACAGGCAGAGCAAGCTGCACAGTTGAGTTCCATGCAGCAGGTGATCCAAGAGAAAGATGCCCGCTTTGAAACACAAGTTCGTCTTCACGAAGATGAGCTTCTTTAGTTAGTAACCCAAGTGAATGTGGAAACAGAGATGCGACAGCTGGAAGAATTGAAGAATCTGCAGCAGTAATACTTACAGATTAACCAAGAGATCACTGAGTTATGTCCACTGAAGAGTCAACTGTAAGAGTCTCAAGATAAGGCAAAGATATTTCAAATTAGGCAAGAGGAGCTCTGGCAGGAAAACCTCTCCTGGCAGCTTCAGCTGCATCAGTTCAGAAAGGAGAAGAACTCCTTGGAAATACATGAAAGGAGAATGAAAGCTCATTGCCTCATGTCTATTAAGGATAAAGATCAGCAGCTCGTTCATCTACAGAATCTCATAAGGAAATTGAGGTCTTCTTCCTTTCAGACTCAGCCTCTCAACATGCAACACCAAAGACAAGGACCACGGATGTTCTGGAGTGTCTAGCTTCTGCAGAGCAGTTGGTGGTGAGCCTAAAAGATGTTATTAGTTAGAAGGATGACCAACTGCAGCTGTTGCTCCAGGAGCTTCCCAGGAAATGGAGTTTTCAGAAAGAGTCACCATGAGGAACCGAAAGAGCAAGAGCAAAGCTTTTCTGAAGCCCAGCAGCAGCTCTGCAACACTAAACAGGAAGTGAATTAATTAAGGAAACTGCTGGAAGATGAACGATACAAAAGAGAAGCTGCCAGGAATGCCCCCTCTGAGGCAGAAGAGCAGATCAGGTTGGAACACAATCAATGGGAGGGACTCTGCTCGAACCCCTATCATCGGCCCCTGTGGCACTCGGGAGCAGGCAGTGATCATTGACATCACAAACAGCACTTGTCAAAGGACCCAGAGCAGTGATAGTTGCAAGCGAGTTCTGCGTTCACTCTGCCATTCCCTGAGCCAAGTGCCACCGCTAGGAGCCAGCTACCTTCTGATGATTCATGTCCTACTCATCCTATGCTTCTCAGGTCACCTATAGACTTAGGTTTTACTTTTTGGACCACTCCTCTCAAAACATTCCTCACATCAGAACTAACAGTTGCAATGGACAGTCTTCCCATTGACAGGTCTTCACTCCAACTGTCCACAGAAAGTGCCTGCAAAAACAGAGGTGGCTTTGAGGACAGGGTGGAGCTGCAGGGACTAGCAAGCCTGCTTTCTGCTCCTCCACTAGGCCTGAACATCTGCTTCATCTGAGAAGCGCCACAGTTGGTTTGTTGACCTAATATTTGTTCATATTTTGTAGGGTCCTGATCTTTTGTGGTCCTGCAAAAGATAACTGAGGGTGGTTCCAATAAACCTAATAATTTGAGGTTCAGTATCATTTTGATTGATAACTTTCTTTGCCTTGTTTGCCTGTGTTTTCTCCTGCTTCTGGGGGAAGATGTCTCTTGAACAGCGTTCAGGGGATTAAACACATCACCTCACAGGATATCTGCTTCGGTCTCATAGAATAGAAAACTGAAGAACTCTCTAGGATTTTAGCTGTTGGATCACAGAGGAGGACAGCATCTTCTTCCCTGGCTGTTCCACATAATTGGAGGAACAATTTGTGGTCCTGGACTGTAAGAATAGGATCCCATTGCTTTTGCCCTTTATCACATGCATATTAAGGTATTAAGTGGCCTGTGTCCTTCACTGAAAGGAAAGAACTGTCTGTGGACAGCAGGGTTCAGATCTCTGTCATTCCTGTGCTATATGTATAGGGCTGGTAGGCCCCAAGATGGTGCCAGGGGGTCCGAGGGGTCAGTCCTAGATGAGGCATAGGCCCTCAGCCTGCAGTCTGACTGGTCTGATACCACTCTTCAAATACTAAGTCTCCTGGAATACTAAGCTATTTGCTGTTAGTGACAGTTATTTCATTTTTGTCAACTCCATAGTCTCTGCCCTCTGTGGTACTGGAAGGAGAATATAGAGAAGGCAAATTATTTAAATCTAGACCCGAGAAGGCCTGTCAGGATGAAATTCCACTTGTGCCGACTCCCTCCCTCCTCTCCTCTCCCTCATCCTACCAGTTGCTGCTTTTCTTATTATGTCCATAATGTGTTCTCTGCCTGTCCTCACCCCCAAAGAAGAGAGAAGACTAGTGACTGACTGATAAACTCTAAATCACCTGTGGTGATTAAATCTTGGTCACAACATCCCAGACAATTTTCTGGAAAACTGCAAAGTAATAAAGTTGTTTTTAGATTTAAAAAAATTTAAAAAAATTTAAAAAGAAAGGAAAAAACTAATAATAAAGTTGTTTTTAGATTTAAAAAATAAAAAAATAAAAAAATAAAAAGAAAGGAAAAAACTATTAAAATTGTAATACTCAATATATTCTGATAACAGAAGATGAATACATGTCACATTTGATGACTTTAATTATAAGAGGTGCTCAAAGTGGTTACCATCAGTGTCCAGATACTTCTGATAATATAGAGGTATAAATAACATCTCTTGAAATGTGTGTACATTTTTTTGGCACCCCCGGTAGACGCAAAAATTCACAGGAAAATACTAACAGACCAAATTCAATAGCACATTTGAGGGTTCATCTACCACAATCAAGTGGGATTTACCACCTGGTAAAAATGCTTCAACAAAAATGCTTCAACATAAGGAAATCAATAAATATGATACACCACATTAACAAAATGAAGGGAAAAAAGGTATGATCTTCTCAATAGATACAGAAAAAGCATTTGGCAAAATTAAACTTCCTTTCATGATTTAAAAAAAAAAAACTCTCAGCAAATTGGGTAAAGAAGGAATGTACCTCAGCATAATAAAGACCATATATGACACATCCACAGTTAACATTATCCTGAACAGTGAAAAGGTGACAGCTTTTCCTCTAAGACTATAAACAAGACAAAGGTGCTCACTCTCACCACTTATATTCAACATAGTACTAGAAGTCCTGGCTAGAACAATTAGGCAACAGAAAGAAATGAAAGACACCCAAATTGAAAAGAAAGAAATTAAATTACCTCTATTAGCAGATGACATAGCCTAAGCATATGAAACCCTAAAGACACTACCAAAAAAAAGAAAAAAATTGTTCGAACTAATCATCAAATTCAGTTAATTTGCAAAATCAACATTCTAAAATCAGTGTGTTTTTATACACTAACAATGGACTAGCTGAAAAAATTAAAAATCCCATTTACAATAACTTTAAAAACAATAAAATACTTAGGAATAAATTTAATGGAGGAAGTGAAAGATCTGTACACTAAAAACTGCTGAAAGGGATTGACGAAGATCCAAATAAGTGAAAAGATATCTTGTATTCATGAATAGAAAGAGAGAACATTATTAAAATGTCCACTAATAGTGATCTACAGATTCAATGTAATCCCCATCAAAGCTTCAATAACATTTTTTTGTAGAAATAGAAAAAGAAAACTATTATAAGATGTGTATGGAGCCATGAAAGACCCCAAATAACCAAAGCAATCTTGAACAAAAAGAACAAAACTGGGGATATCACACTACCTGATTTCAAAATCTACTACAAACCTATAGTAATCAAAGCAGCATGGTTCTGTGATTAAAATAAAAAAGACACATTCACCAGTGGAATAGAGATGCCAGAAATAAATCCAAACATTATATAGTCAACTAATATCTGACAAGAGTGTCAAGAACACTTAAGAAAGCATAGTCTCTTCAATAAAAATGGTGCTGGGAAAACAATATCCATAGGCAAAAGAATAAAATTAGGTCATCTTACACCACTCACAAAAATTACCTTTAAATGGATTAAACACTTAAATGTAAGGCCTGAAACCATAAAACTCCTAGAAGAAAAAAAAAAAAAAACTCCTTGTCATTGGTCTTGATGATTTTTTTGTAACTGATACCAAAAGTACAGGTTTAAAAAAGGCCAAAATAAACAAATGGGACTATATCAGACTAAAACTCTTCTTCACAACAAAGGAAGCAATCACATGAAAGGACATCCTACAGAACTGGATAAACTATTTCTAAATCATATTTCTGATAAAGTGTTAATATCTGATAAAGAGAGTTAATATCCAAAACATATAGGATACTCGTGCAACTCAATGGCAAACAAACACAAAAAAACCCAACCAGATTAAAAAATGGACAAAAGACCAACACTAGGAAACCAAAGTGAGAGGATTGCTTGAACTTAGGAGCTGAAGACCAGCCTGGACACCATAGCAAGAACTCATCTCTATTTTTTAAAAAAATGGACAAAGGACCTGAATAACCTGAACAGACATTTCTCCAAAGAAGATATACAATGACCAACAGATGCATGAAAGGATGCTCAGCATCACTAATCATCAGGGAACTGAATGGCTGTTGTGATCACACCTGTTGTGATGGCTATTGAAAAAAAGACCAGATGGTGAAGATATACAGAAAAAGGAATATTTGTGCACTGTTGGGGGGAATGTAAGTTGGTACATCCATTATGGAAAATAGTATGATTCCTCAAAATATTAAACATAGAACTGCCATATGATCTGGCAATCCTTCTGAGTATATATTAAAAGGAAATGAAATCAGTATCTTGAAGAGATGCCTAAATGGATGTGTTCTTTGAGCCTTATAGTAGTCAAGACATGGAAACAACCTAAGTGTCTACTGGCAGATAAATTAGTAACAAATGATGGCACATAAATACAATGGAATATTATTCAGCCATAACAATAAGAAAATCCTGCCATTTATGACAACATGGATAAACCTGGAAAGCACTGTGCTAAGTGAGATAAGTTTAATGGAGACAAATATTGTATGATCTCATTTATATGTGAAATCTGAAACAAACTCACAGAATTGGAGTAGAATGGTGATTGCCAAGAGTAGGAGCAGGGGGTCAGAGGAAATGGGGAGATGCTGGTCAGCATAATGCTGGGCTCATAAAATGAGTTGGGGAGTATTCTATTTTCAGGAAGGGAATGCATACAGGGAGTATCAGTTTCTCTTTAAAAGTTGATAGAATTGACCAGTGAAGCCATCTGGACTTGGAATTTCTTTGTGGGGAAACATTTAATTACAAATTTAATTTCTGTGATAGAAGACTCTTCAACTTATCAAATTTTCATTTTGTTTTGATGTCTTTCAAACATTTTTAATGTTATCTCTGTTGTTGAGTTTTTTGGAATAAAGTTATTTATAATGTTTTCCCATCATTTACTATTTGTAGAATCTGTAGTGATGTTACCATTCTCATTCCTTATATCAATAATTCTATATTCTCTCTTTTGTTCCCCATCAGCCTAGCTAAAAGATTGTCAATTTTATTAATCTTCTCAAATCTCAGCACTGGAAGGGTGAAGAAGGAGTGAGACAGAAGTGGAATATGAGAAATTACTTAATGGATGCAATGTACATTTTAGGTGATGGATACTCTAAATCCCCTGACTTTACCACTACACGATCTATGCATGTAACAAAATTGCACTTGTACCCCCCAAATTTATACAAATAAATTTTTAATTAATTTCAAAGATCCAACTTTTGGCTTCACTGATTTTCTTTGTTGTTTTCTGGTTATTTTTTATTTTGTCAATTTTTGCTGCAATCGTGGTTTTCCTTCTGCTTACCTGGGACTTAATTTGCTCTTGTGGAATCTTATATTACTGATTTGAGACCATTGTTCTTTTCTATTATAAACATTGATATAAACTTCTTTGTAAGCATAATTTTAGCTGCTTTCTACACATTTTGATTTTATCATCTATTTTAATTTTCATTTAGCTCAAAGCATTTAAAATTTTTCTTGAGACTCTTTAACCCATAGGTTATTTCAAAGGATTTTGTTTACTTTCCAATTATTTGCAGATTTTTCCTGATACCTTTTTGCTATTGATTGCAAATTTAGTTATATTGTGACAAGAGAAAATAGTTTGATTTATATTCCTTTATATTTATTAAGATTTGAATGATTACCTAGACTATGTTCTATCTATTTTAAAATTGCAAATGAACAATTCATGATTATATAAGTTTGTGGAATGCAAAGTGATGCTATAATTTATAAATACAACATGGAATAATTAAATTAAGCTAATTAACATACATAGCCTCAAATACTTAACATCTTTTATGATGAGAACATTTGAAATTTACCCTCTTAGCAATTTTGTAATGTACAATACTCTATTATTAACTAGATATAAGATGCTGTAAAATATAACTCAAAAAAAGAGAAAAGACATATTCTTGCTCTCTCACTGAGATCGTGTACACTTGACGATCATTTTTCCCCTCAACCCCCAGTCCTGTAATTACCATTCTGCTCTCTGCTTCTGTGAGTTTGATTGTTTTGAATTCCACATATAAGTGAGAGCATATGATGTTTGTCTTTCTGTGTTTGACTTATTTCACTTAGCATAATGTTCTGCAATTCCATCCATCTTGTCGCAAGTGACATAATTTCCTTTTATAAAAAGGCTGAATAGTACTGTGTGTATATATTACATTTTAAAAAGTCCATTGCTTGGAGTGGTGACTCATGCCTGTAATTCCAGCACTTTGGGAGGCCAAGGTAAGAGGATTGTCTGAGTCCAGGGTTTCAAGACTAACCTGGGCAACATGGCATGACCTCGTTTCTACAATTAATTAAAAAATTAGCCAGGTGGGGTGGCAGATACCTGTAGTTCCAGTTACTTGGAAGGCTGAGGTAGAAGGATAACCTGAACTCAGCAGGTCAAGGCTGCAGTAGCAGTGAGTGTGCCACTGCACTCCAGCCTGGGCAACAGAGTGAGACTCTGACTCAAAATAATAAATAATAAATAATCCACTTATCTGTTGATGAACACTTAGGTTGATTCCATAACTTGGCTATTGTGAATAGTGCTGCAGTGAATGTGAGAGTGCAGACATCTCTTCTTCTTCTTCTTCTTCTTCTTTTTTTTTTTTTTTTGAGACAAACTCTCACTATGTTGCCTAGGCTGGTCTTGAACTCCTGGGCTCGGTCTTCCCACCTCAGCCTCCCAAAGCACTGGGATTATAGGTGTGAGCGACCATACCTGGCCTCAGACATCTCTTCAATAATCTGACTTCTTCGTACTTACCTGGCAGGGAAGATACCCTGATCATGAAGGTGATTTTCCCAGGGTGAGTCTCACCCATTGCGCTCTGGGTATGCTGACCCCTGCAATTTCCCCAAATGTGAGAAACTTGATTACATAATTTGTGGTATTGGGGAACACTTGAAATAAAAAAATAATAATCTGACTTCAAATATTTTGGGTAAACAAACAGAAGTAGGATTCTGGATCATATGATAATTCTGTTTTTAGTTTTTAGAAGTAATTTCCATACTGTTACATAATGATAATACTAATTTACTTTCCCACCAACAGTGTACAAGGGTACCCTTCTCTCAACATCCTTGCCAACACTTGTCATCTTCCTTCCTTTTGATAAAAGCCATTCTGACAGGTGTGAGTTAATACCTCATTGTAGTCTTAATATGCATTTCTCTAATGACTAGTGATGTTGTGATTTTTGTTATATATCTGTTGGGCATTTGTGTGTCTTTTGAGAAATATCTATTTGGGTCCTTTGCCCATTTTTAATTGGTTTTATTGGGTTGTTTGATTGTATATATTTTGGATATCAACTCTTTATCAGATGTATAACTTGCAAACACTATCTTCCAATTAGTAGGTTGACTCTATTAAATGTTTCCTTTGTTGTGCAGAAGTTTTTTGTTTTGATGTAATCCCATTTTGATGTAATCTATTTTTTGCTTCTGTTGGTTGTGCTTTGGGGATCAAATTCCAAAAATTATTGCCCAGATCAATTTTATGTAGATTTCCCCTTCTTTTCTTCCAGTAGTTTTAGTGTTTCTGGTTTTACATTTAAGTCTTGAATCCATTTTGAGTTTATTTTAGTATATGGTATGAAATAAGGGTCCAATTTCATTCTTTGCTATGGGGGTACAACTGAAGATTTACTACATAATTAAGTTGCATGCAGGTGAAGTTTGGACTTGTAGCTGGCCTTCTCTGCCACTGATAGTGGACCTGGTATCCAGTGTGTTACCAAGTTTCTCTACCTCCTCCCATAGCAATGTCCAGGATCTGCTGATCCCACCTTATGTTCATGTGACCAGTGATCATGGCCCACTTATGAGTGAGAACATGTGGTATTCAGTTCTATGTTTCTATGGTAGTTCACTTAGTATGATGATCTTCAGCTGCATCCATGTTGCTGCAAAGACCATGATTTTCTTCTTTTATATGGCTCTGTAATATCCCATTGTGTAAATGTAATGCATTCGCGACTGCTGATGTGAATTTACATCATTCCAAATTTGGCTCCTGGTTGCCGCTGACGTGAATTTACATCATTCCAAATTCTGTTCCTGGTTGCAACTGACATGAATTTATGTCTTGGCAAATTCTGTTTCTGAATGCTGCAACATTCAGAATAATGTGTTATTGTATTTTGCTTGAAAATGAATAGTCAGGAAAAGAGAGAGAAAGTTAATTGAGATAATTATCTGATATTGACTGTGTAATGTTGTTATTGACTTACGTAGTTGGTAAAAATTGCAAGTTGGTCATTATTTTGTTGCAATTAGTGTTGTATACTTGTATTTTGATATTTCAGGGCTTTCATACTTTAACATTAAAAATAATTTACCATAATTATGGAAAGCAAAGAAATATATGCTGATGAGTTTTCCAAGATCAAAGGTGAATTCAGTGAACTTATTAGTGATAGTGACAGATCATGATGTAATGATGAAATGTAAATGAAGAAATATAATGCAGATAATCTGTGACAGTGAACTAATACTGGTGAGAATGAATCAGACATTGATTGGACAAAATATGATCCCAAAAGAAACTTAGAAGTGTTTATTGGTAATCCAGGTGTCAAGGTATTTCCAAATGATCCTCAAAGTATAAGGGAAGTTGTTGGACTATTTATTGGATATGATTTTATAGAAATGATCACAACTGACCATTGCCTGGCTAAGCTATGGTGTGGCCATATGCTCTTTGAGCTATGGCCAGACCACTTTTTCTTAAACTTTGGCCCCTCCCCTCCCCTAGGGAGGTGAATCCCCCCCGTCCAATTTACTTCCCAAATAAACTATATTTTCTTATCTAAAAAAAAAAATGGAAAAGAAATTATCGCAACTGAAGCTAACAGGTATTATGATCAGATGCACTACAGACATAAATGTCCAAAGAAATTTAAAAAGTGGCCAGGCTCGGTGGCTCAGCCTGTAATCCCGCACCTTTGGGAAGTTGAGGTGAGTGGATTGCCTGAGCCTGCGGGTTCGAGACCTGCCTGGGGGCAACTTGGTGAGACCTCATCTCTACAATAAATCAAAAAATGAGCTGGGTGTGGTAGTGCGCGCCTGTAGTTCCAGCTACTCGGAAGGCTGAGGCGGAAGGATCGCCAGAGCCCAGCAGGTTGAGGCTGCGGTGGCTGGGAGCGACCACTGCACTCCAGTCTGGGTGACAGAGTGAGACTCCAACTCATAAAAAAAAAAAGAAATAAATTAAAAAAGTAGAGCATACTATAGTGTCCGAGATGAAAAAAATTTCTAGCATTAAATATTTTGATGGTACAAGTGAAGAACACCACAATACATGATTATTGGTCAACATGTCCGTCAATTGCAACACCTTCTTTTCAAAAATAATGACAAGAAATAGATTCCTAAAAATTTTGTGGTTTTTTGCATTTTTCCAATAATGCAGACATGCAGTCAAATCCAAGCATATTATGCAAAATTGAACCCATAGTAAATTATGTTTTAAATAAGTTCACCGTGTATAAACCTGAACAAGAACTTTCCTTGAATGAATCCATGATACTTCATCATGGAAAACTGTCTTTTGGGGTTTATAATTCAAATAAAAATACAAAGTACAGAATGCTAGTCAGAGCAGTGTCTGAGACAAGTACTGGATATATCTGCAACTTTCAGCTGTATTGTGAAAAAGGTGACAATTTAGAAAAGACCATTTCACTTGTGCTTAACCACAGAAGTTTGCAGAAACCAGCTGCAGCTTTTTTAAATTTTCACCTGCTTTCTATATTAGGAAAGTGAAAATTTTGCCATTCATGAATGTGTTAATATGTTGTTGAATTTTTGAGGATTTTTTTTGCATCTATGTTCATTAACAATATTGGCCTAAAGTTTTCTTACAATGTCTTATAATGGCCTTGTCTGGTTTTTGTATTAGGGTAATGCTGACCTTGTAAACAGAACCTGGAAATGTTCCTTTCTCTTCAATTATCTGGAAGAGTTTGAGAATCATTGGTGTCCGTTCTTATTTATTTATCTGTGTATTTATGTTGAAGTCTCACTCTGTCATTCAGGCTGGAGTACAGTGGCACAATCATGGCTAACTGCAGCCTCAGCTTCCTGAGGTCAGGCAATCCTCCTGCCTGAGCCTCCTGAGTAGCTGGGACTAAATCAGGAGCCACCAGCTAATTTTTTAAAATTTATTATAGAGATGAGTTCTCACCATGTTGCCCAGGCTGGTTTCGTCTCACCTTGGCCTCCCAAAGTGCTGGGATTACAAGCATAAGCCACCACACCCAGTAGTTCTTTAAATGTATGGTAAAATTTAGCTTGTGAAGCCATCAGGTCCTGGTCTTTTCTTTGATGGGAGACTTTTAATCAATAACTCAATCTTCTTACTCATAATTGGTCTGTTTGGACTTCCTATTTCTTGTTGATTCAGTCTTGGTAGGTTCTATATGTCTAGGAATTTATTCACTTCTAGGTTATCTAATTTGTTAGCATATAGGGTTCATAATAGTCTCTTATTTTTTGTATTTCTGTGATATCATTTGTAATGTCTTCTTTAATTTCTGGTTTTGTTTATTTGAATCTTGTCTTTCTTTTCTTAAATAACCTAGGCTAAAGGTTTGTTGATTATATTTATCTTTTCAAAAAGCCAACTCTTAGTTTTGTTGATCTTCTTTCTAATCTCTGTTTCATTTATTTTTGCTCTTTTACTCTTCTTCTACATTTGGGCCTAATTTGTTGTTCTTTTTCTATTTTTTTGAGGCAAAATAATACGTTGTTTATATGAGATATTTCTTCTTTTTTTATGTAGACATTTATTGCTATCAACTTTCCTTTTTAGAACTGCTTTTGCTGCATCCCAGTTTTGAGTTATAGGTATCCATTTGCATTTGTCTCAAGATATATTTTGATTTCCTTTTTGATTTTTTTTTATTGACCCATTGGTTGTTCAGGAGCATGCTGTTTAATTTAGAGGTATTTGAAAATTTTCTGAAATATTTCCTGTTTATTGATTTCTAGTTTCATACCACTGTGGTCAAAAAGGGTACTTGATACTATTTTAATCGCCTTAAATTTTCTAAGACTTGTGGCCAAACATACAATCTATCCTGAGGAATGTTTTGTGTGCACTTGAGAAGATTGTGTACCCTCTTGCTATTGAATGAAATACTCTCTGTACTTGTCTGGTAGACCCATTTGGCCTAAAAGTGTTATATTCAAGTTCAATGTTCCCTCATTAATTTTCTGACAGGATGATCTGTCCATTGCTGAAAGTGGTGCACTGAAGTTTCTTGCTATTACTAGCGACTGTAAATACAGATGAAGTTCCACTTGCTTGCCTGGCACTCACCTTCTGCTGCATGGCCTGGTTCCTAACAGGTCAGGGACTGGTACCAGTCTGTGGCCAGGGGTTGGGGACCTCTGGACTAAATAATTTCAAATGTTCTGTCTCTCTCTCCCTTCAGATCTCCTAATAGTTGTTTTATGTATTCAGGTGCTCTGGTGTTAGGTGCACATATTTTTAAAATAGTTATACCCTCTTAATTAATTGACACTTATGATTATATAATGTCCTGCTTTGCCTTTTTTTTTTTTTTTTTTTTTTTTTTTTTTTGACTTATAATTGATTTTGTCTGATATAAGTATAGCCATCCCTGCTTCTATTTTGGTTTCCATGGAATATCTTTTCTCATTCCTTCACTTTTAGTTTGTGTGAATCTTTAAAGGTGAGATGAGTCTCCTATAGAGAGCATATAGTTGGGTCTTTAAAAAAAAAATCCATTTAGTCATTCTGTGTCTCTCTTTTTTTTTTTTTGATTAGAGAATATAATTTATTTAGAAAGTAAATTAGAGAGAGAGAGAGGGAGAGAGAAAGCGATGATTCACTTCCCCAAGGTAGGAGAGGGGGCACAAACTTCAACATGGCCTGGCCATTTTATGTCTTTTTATTGAAGAATTTAACCAATTTACATTCAAGGTAATTATTGATAGGTAAGGACTTGCTATTGTCTTGTTGTTGGCTGCTTTTCTGTTGTCTTGTAGATACTTAGTTTCTTTTTTCTTATCTTCCGTTGTGGTTTGATGATTTTCTGTAGTGGTAGGCTTTGAAACTTTCTATTTTTGTTTTGTGCTTACTTTGAGGCTTACATTGAACATATTGCACTTATAACAGACCATTTCAAGCTTATAACAACTTAACTTTGCACACGACAACTCTACAGTTTTATTTCCTCCCAATATTTTATGTTTTTGATGTCAGAATTTACATAATTTTAAAAATTTCTATCCTTGACAGTTTATTTTAGCTAAGTTGTTATTAATACATTTCTCTTTTAATCCTTGTGCTAGGACAAATTTTCTTTTCACACCATTATTACAGTTGCAGAATATTCTGAATATGGCTCTGTTTAATTTATATCATTGAGTTTTGTGCTTTTACATGCTTCATGTCATTAATTAGTATATTTTTCTTTCAGTTTAAAGAACTCCCTTTGGCAATTCTCATAAGGCAGGTTTTGTGGCAGGTCTTAGTTTTTGCTTGGGGAGGTCCCCCCCCCATTTCTGAAACACAGTTTTGCTGGATAAAGTATTCTTGACTGACAGCGGTTTTTTTTTTCCTTTAGCATTTTAAATATAGTATTCCATTCTTTCCTGGCCTGCAAGGTTTCAGCTTAGAAATCTTCTGGTTGTCCTATTGGCACACTTTTGTATGTGATGTGTTTCTTATCTCTTTTGTTCTCAGAATTTTTCTTTGTCTTTGAGTTTTGATAGTTTGATTATTGTGTACTTTGGTGTACTCCTCTTTGGTTTGAATTTGATTGAAGACCTCTGCTTCCTGTACCTGGGTAGTGGCATATATCCCTAGATTAGGGAAGTTTTCAGCCATAATTTTTAAGAATATACTCTCTGGATCCTTTCCTCTTTCTTCCCCATCTGCGGCTCCTATTATGTGAAGGTTTGGTCTCTCTATGGTGTCCCATAACTCCTATAAGCTTTCTTCATTCTTCTAACTGGTGTGTGTGTGTGTGTGTGTGTGTGTGTGTGTCTTTTTTTCTCTGACTAAATCAGCAGTTCCCCACCTTTTTGCCATCAGGGACTGGTTTCATGAAAAACAATTTGGCATCAGGGACTGGTTTCATGGAAGGCAATCTTTCCATGATTCAAGAGCATAACATTTACTGTGCACATTTTTTCTATTATTATTACATTGTAATATATAATGAAATAATTACACAACTCACCATAAAAAAGAGGTGTGGATGAAAGTGGTAAATAAAATAAGTGTCAGATTCTGACTTAAGCCTGCCACCACATGAAGATGTACAACTGAAGTAGATCACCTCACTTGCCACTCACTGATAGGATTTTAATATAAGCCTGCAAGCAATTGATTTATTATGGTGTCTGTGCAGTCAAACCTCACTGGGTTTTTTTTGGTTTTTTTTTTTTGAGTTGGAGTCTCACTCTGTCGGCCAGACTGGAGTGCAGTGACCGCTCCCGGCCACCGCAACCTG